>NW_024349802.1:12919380-12951946 GCF_902729225.1 Pteropus medius | reverse complement strand
GGGTGAAGGGTTAAAGAAGTACAAATTAATAGTTAATAGATAGTCATGGGGATGGGGAGCATGGCATAGGGAATGCGGTTAGCATTAATATGTTGGCTAGGTGGAGGGCCAGGGGAGGGAGGGAGCAATTGGGGAGATCGTTTTATGAACTATATAAATGTCTACCCAATGCATAACTTGAAACTAATTAAAATAAGTAAATTATTTTTTTTAAAAAATGTGAGCATTTATTCTTTCCTAAAAATTGTAGGAAATGCTGGAGAAACAAAGAAAAGTTGTGAGGAAGGACCATGGGTTTATAGATGTGTGAAAAATTGCTTCCAAAACAATGTTTATACATAGCTGAACAGGAAGAGACATAACACATGAAAATTTTATTTCATTGGCTGTTTCCTCTAAAACGAAAGGTATTCAAGCATACTAGAATCAGTTCTAGAAGGAGATTTTTGCCACAGGTGAGCGGGTGAGTGTCACAGTCCCGAAGGCCAGTACTCTGGGTCTCACCGTGAGCCAGCCCTAGGCTTCTGAAAAGCTTTGATAGGGCTGTTCAATGTACAAACAAGTGAGTGTGCTGAAAATGTAAAGTGCCAGACACGGCATAATCACTCCTATTATGACATTTTTTCCGAGGTGCAAAGGCACCTTTGTAAATCAGACCAAACCAGCAGATGACACAAACTTTCATCAAGGACTGTTGTTCATTCAACTCCGAACCCGAGCACATGCAAGTTGTTTAAAGGCTGTTGATTTTCTGGCCACCTTCTAGCCAGGACGAGAGTCTTGCATCTGTACTAAAAGCTCCAGTTGGAATTCTGGTGAGAATCTGAATTATTCACAATTTTTTGGTTATTCCAATACTATGTTGAAAGAGATAGTTTCAAGAGAATCAAATGAAGTTTCCTTCATTCTGTTGGGAAGAAGCACTGTACAAATGACCCTGCTGAATGATGGAAGGGAGAGCTCATATAATCTAAGAGAAATGGATTTATGGAGCTCTACCATGTGGCTGGAACAATCTACTCATTTCACAGAGACTTTCCACATTAACACAAAAGGAGGGGGCATGGTTTGTTCTATGCCCCACGTGCTCTGTTAATTCTGCCCAAACTTACAAACTAGTTCTTAGTCAGGAATGCCCTAGAAATAAAATTTATTAGGAAGACTATAAGCCTTCTAGAAGCTACTGGGGAATAAAACTGTAAAATAAAAATATAACTCTGAATAACTCTTTCAAGTAGCTCCAATTTCAAGCTTCCTAGTCACGGAATTAGGAGACCCAGAAATACCAAGCTGCTGTTTCCCAGGAAGCCACATAGCAGGGTGGTGTGGGTGCTGGGCCTCTGCAGCCAAACAGACCTGGGCTGGGCCCTGGTGCTGCTCACTCGGTGGGCAACTACTACAACTACACGGACCCACCATCACTGCCTCTGGCATCACTGTCATGTCACCACAAAAAATATATATAAGAAATTTACAGTCATATGGGTAGAAAGCAAACAGGTTCTGGAGCTAGACAGACTTGGGTTCAACTTGGGCAAAAGCCTTAACCCCTCTGAATCTGTTGCCCTTGTGCAAATGGAGATCTAACATCTTCCTTGCAGAGCTACCGAAAAGATAATGCACAGACCCTGGCAAAGAGCGAGGAGGTAGTGGTGGTGTAAATGACAACAAAAACAACCAAAATTGGTTGAGTGCTTACCATGTTATTTACATGGATTGTCTCATAACTTTACTCACATCAACCCTACAAGGGAGGTACTATTATTTTTGCCATCTTGAGTCCAGAGTGAGGAAACTAAGACTCATTGAGAGTAACTGAATAGTCCAAGGTCACAAAAATGAATTGACTCTCTGGGTCTTAATGATTTGTGGTCTTTATACCTATTATTAATTTGAGAGACAGAGGAAAAGATCATAAACTTTAGAGTCTGATGGATATGATTTTATCATTTACTAGTTCTTTGAGCAAGGTGCATAACTGACCTTCAGATGCCTCATCTGTAAAAACCCCCAGGACTGTGGTGAGGACTGAAGCACCTAACACAGTTTGACACTCAGTGTTCAAGAGACATTATCGCATTCAATAAAAAAGTATAAGAAGGGAAATAACTGGAGACTAAACAATGAATTATTTGCAGTCAGGACATGAGGATTTAATTTATAAGTGCAAATTTAATTACCGCTCTTTGCAAAACATCAATCCTACTGCTTACAGCAATGTTAAAATTTGCTGTTCTTTTTCCCTTGCATTGTCTAAAAAATTCAAATTTCACTGCCCCTCCCTCAGCCCATCTTGACGTTGTAGACCACTGACACTTATGGAATTTACTCTTAGCTATGTCACATACACATTTTTACACCTCTTCCAATCCCATCCGTCACATGCGCCTACAATTTACAAGGATTAGGAGCCTCCCTGTAATGTGTGTGGCGTACTCTTTATTATGTGCTGTGATTTTTATGGGAGGAAAATTAGGTCATGATGAAGAGTTCCTGGTCTATAACTGCAAAGTAGCTCTGAGGCAATAAATCAAAGACAGAAGCCTGGGGATGCAAAAGCAAAACAGAAAAACTTCTATGAGAGAAGAGACTGGGCATTTTCTTGCGACACTAATTCATCGGGGTCCCAAGTGATAATGAGTAACAACAAGTATGGAGAGTATCAGATTTGGGAGTGGAGGGCTAGAACTACTGAGAAGGGCTCATAGCTGCCCACCCTTTCTTGTGACAGACTGTGGAAGAGGACTGTTTAGGGCTTGAGATGTCACAAACCCAATGCCTTTCCACTGGAAAGCCAGCAAGTTTTAGCAGGGCTCATTTACTGCAACAGTTAAGAAGCCAAATTCAGAGGCTGCAGAGCTACACAGAGGGTTTTTAAGGACAGTTGGAAGTCCAGTGTCCTGTTGATATCAGCATGTTGGCAGAAGGACCAACAATTTGGAAAGTAGTTTGGGGAGTTTTATTAAAAATCCCTCAAAAGGAACCAGTGCCATTTGGTTAATGGCCTAGATAATGCTTAGGATGCTGCGATTGTCCTTATCTCCAGAAAGATTCTATTTCCTGATATCTTTCTTGACAGAGAAGAGTATAAAATATAACAAAACTCCACCCTCATTTGAGGAGCTTCATCATTAAAACAATGATTGGTTTACCTAGGGCTTATTGAGGAGAATATACATGTTCTGATGCACAACCTTATCAAATTAATGAAGAGTAATTTGCAAAGCACTTGGCACGAACAAAAGCATATAAGCCTATGACAGAAGCATTCCAACCCAGCATACAAGTAAGTCTAGCTTACTTCTAAACCTAGCATGGACAGGACCAAAAAGAGTATACTCAGGAACCAATGGAAGGAAAAGTAACAAAACCTAAAAATCAGTGAATGAATGAAAGTAGCCATGACCATAAGATACAAGATTAGTTTCCCAAGCAGGCAACAGTACCGGGGATTATCTCAGTGTAGTAGCATCCAGGCATTCCCCATCATCATCATCATTATATTCATTGTTATTATTACTATTGTTAATTTTGCCTATCAACAGCTGCTTGAAATATCAAGGAAATGAAATATAACTGCCAAATACTTATCATTGCCAGAAATTGTTCAACTTAATTATATTTTATTAATTGATGTACATTTTGTGTATAAACCCAACACTAGTGCAATGGATTTCAATGTCACCAACATTTTTGTAATAGCAGATCCAGGCAGTTTGGTGAGCCCAAATCAACTCTAATCATGACAACTGCATTGAAAGACACTACCACTTTAATGAGAATGTAAGAACTTGGTGCTTATCCTAGGTGTTAAGTGGGGTCATCCATGATTACTAACTCTTCCCTTTAATATATAAGGTTAAAAGTTAACATACATTAAAAAAAGGGGGGACATCGATTTTGGGCATTTCTAAGAACTAACAGCTCAAAGATCAACACTCTTATCTCTTCCAAACAAACTGATGAACTGGGAAAAGAACCATGACAATTTATTTTATAAACATCAATAGACATTTAAAGGGGCAATGCCAATAAAAGCATGTGATACGCAGGCACCCATGGACATCCAATCCTGCATCATGTGTGAAAGCCCTTTCAAGGGTCAGAGCCAAAGAAGTATCATGGACTGTTACAGAACAAGTGTATCCAAGCCTATATTATTGGACCTTAACAGGAAGATGTAAGACAGACAGACAGACAGATACACACACACACACACACATACACACACACAATTGAATAACCTGATTTCATGTTTAACCAAAACTATGAAAAGAAGGAAGTCTGTTTTCTTAATATAGTTGTTCTTCTTAGACATCTAAAATTTTCAGAGTCTCTGGCAAGCTACCCTTTACAAAAGGAAAACCCTGTAAGAAATAGCAGAATTTCTGGGATTTGGGGCATCTTGGACAATCTTAACTAGAAGCATATAAATACTGGTAAGGTCTACTATAAGCCCAAGTATTGGCTTACTTGATGTTTTAAGACTCGGGGTGATAAGCTGTGAGTTGGGGAAAGATTCTGTCCATAAAGAAAGAGAAATTTTAAATAATTGATCATTACCTTAAAACCAGTATGGAAAGAGCCAAAATCTTTGCCGTATGAACTTTTATCTTCAAAACTTAACTACAGGTAAAAAGAGCCACACTCTTCAGTCTATTCTTCTTAGCAATCAATATAATCCAAGTACAGTCCAGGTTATGGAGTCATCGATGGGAAATGATGCCAGAGCTAGCATTTCCCTTCAGGAAGTCTGGCCAGAAAAGTCAAATAAAAGCCATCTGCATCTATCTCTACCCCATAATAAGTAAAAGCTGTGGGTCAAAGGTTACATTCTCTGAGTAAGACTTTTTTATACATAGTCACGAGTTTACAATAGTTTGGTCAACTCTATTGTTTTGTATTTATTTAATGAGTGATTTTGATATCAACAATCAGAGTACAATTTGATTCAGCTTCCCAGGATGTCTTTCTAAAGTGCTGACATAACCATTTTACCCCTCTACCTGGAAACCTCTGAGAGCTCCCATTTTTCAGGCGTTTAGGTTCCCATTTCCCTAGCTTTCCAGGCCCTTGACAAATGGATTAAATCTAGCTGTTTGGCATCATCTCCCAACACTTGCTAACATGTAACACACAGTTCTTTCACAGCCATGTCATTTTCATACACACAAATGAACTGAGTTGATTAACTGATTGATGTCTCCCAGGAAGGCCCCTGTCTCCACTTTTTCTTTGCCTAGAAAACGTCTATCAGTCAGAGTCCATGCAAGCAGAACTAAATATTTCTCCTCAGTGTGCCATACACTTTATTCATCTTATGGAATGTCACTTAACACACTGTATTATGGTTACTTATACCCTGATAAAATAGGAGGGCCTTGGGGAAAAAAGGTTCCATCTTATTTATATTGGGCCAATAGTAGATGCTCAATAAACATTTGTTGTCCTGAATAGAGATTAATTAGAGTATATTTTAATAGCTCGGCTTATGAAGGTGGACCTAAGTTCAACCCTCGTTCCTCTCCTAACAAGTTGTTTCTTAAACTCTGCACTTCAGCCTCATAATTTGTAAAATACAGCCAAAAATATTGATCTTATAGTATTGTTATGAAAATGAAGTGATATGATGGATATAAAACTACTTAGCACAATATCTTGAGAACAATAATCTATAAGTAAAAGTTAGCTATTATATAATTATATTATTACTTCTAGACTATGTATATTAAAAAGATCTATTACCTTCATCGGAGTAAATAAATCAGTATGTATTATCAACACAGAAAAAGAAAAATCACCATGAGCCCCCAAACATAATGCCATATCTTCTGGCTTTGTCTCTCTGCCACCACTTGCTATGGGATATTTATTTCCTAAAACTGTTCCAGACACTGCTGCTCCCCTTCCCGGGTCTGTTGGGGAAGCTGAAGGAGAGTGTAAGTATGTGGTTAGCATGCTTAATCTGACCAAACTGAAGGTGTGTGTGAAACACATCACTAAGACTCCGAGGAAGAAGACACAGGTATGTTCACTGTGAAAAGAGACGCTCAACAGGGGGTGTTTCTGGACAAACAGGTGCTGTCTTGAGGGTGTATAGGGTGTGCTAATGACAACGTCACTGGCACATTCTCATTTCTAACCCTTGGGGCTGAATATCTAGTATTAATCCTTAGTAAATAAGGAGTGGAAAGGAAAGACAGGGAGGGAGGAAAGAAGGGAGGGAAGAGAAAAACCATATGCTTTAGCCAGTTGAAACACCTAAGACTTTTCCCTTCTCTTGAAAAAAAGATGTTTAATCAGGTAAAAGAAACCAAATTTTCTTGCTAGATAGTATCCCCCCACATTCATTTTTAAATATCAATTTTAAAGACAAAGATGGTTTTCCAGTTTCAGACATTGATATGTTAGTTCTCCATAGTAAGGCTTACGAAAGGTATGGGAGGACTGAACTTGTCACTACCACTAATCTGATGCTCCCTGGTTGTGTAAAAAAAATGGCAATGCTGAGGAGAAAGAGAAGAGTACTTTCTATAGGAAATACTGAGGTGTTGCCTGCGTTCAGCACAAGTCACTAATAAGAAAGCAAAGCCTTCTCCAACAGGAACTACATGCAAACCTGCCGGCACTGGGGAGTGAGGGCGGCACGATGGTAGTTCGCCTGCAAAAGTGGCAGTCCACAGTTCTTTTCATCCAGAGATGGGGTCTATTTCTGGCCCCTTCAATCTGGCTGGACTTATAACTTGCTTTGACTAACAGAATGCAGCTGAAGTGATATTTGTCTGTGCTAGGCCTAGGTCTTAAGAGGCCTTGCAGCTTCTTTGGCAATGAACAAAACAGACAGAAGCACACATTCTTGTGGAGGTCAGAAAGGCAACAGGTCTAATCAGTAAGTAAATTATATAGTATTCTAGAAAATGGTAAGTGCTACAGAGAGAGAGGGGCCTCACTTAGAAGGCTTGAAAGAGGTGAGTTGAAACATGCCATGTAGTTATATGGAGGGAGAGTGTTCCAGGCACAGGCAACTGCAACTACAAAAGCCTTGAGGTGGGAGTGGGTGCCATATGTGAAAAACAGCAAGGCAGTGAAGGTGGCTGCAGGAGTGAAAGGAAGGAGAGAGCCATAGGAGATGAGACGAGGTAAGTCACAGATGGGAGAGCAGAGACCATGAAGGACCTCCTAGCCTCCTGTAAGGCGCTAACTTTTACTCAGTGAAATGGGAAACCGTTGCATGGTTCTTAGCAGTCAGCTGATGTAATTTGACTTAACATTTAAAAAAATCTCACTCTGGTGGCTGATATCAGAATAGACAGGCCAAGGGTAGGAGCAGGGAAACAAATTAGAAGGCTCTTGTAAAAATCCAGACGAGAAATGATGGTAACTTACATTAGTGTTTTCAATGCAGGTGGTGAGATGTGGTCTAGATTTATTTTGCAGGTTATTTAGCACAATTAGTTCACCATTCTAGGTAAAGTTTCATTCAGGAGGGGCAGCCTTTTTAATTGGATCCCAGAGCTGTAGCTGTCAAATGGTGCCCTGGACGACCCTGTAGCCTCTGAGAAGCATCATAGAGATTTGCTAGTAGGAGCTGGGATAGGACAAATGGGTCAAGCTTCATGTTCCCTACCCCAGTTTTGTAAGGTCAGTTCAATGTTGACCTATTTCATTAAGTGTGGTGAGGGACATTTTCTTAAGAAAGACCAGAAACTCCAATGCCCTAAAGGAAAAGACAGACCACACATACACACACAGAAAAAAGTATACCGTGTATATAAAACTAAAAGACAAACTAGAGATTAGGAAAAATATTTGCAACAAAAATGAAAATAGTTTAATACCCCTAATATATATATATATATATATATATATTAGGGGTATTAAACTATTATATATATATACATATATATATGTATATATATATAATATATATATCATACATATATATATATATATATTAGGGGTATTAAACTATTTTAATATATATGTATATATTAAAAAACTCTTACAAAGTCATAAGTGGATAAACAAAAAAATGGGCAAAGGGCATTTTCAAAATTAGGCTTATAATAATAGTACCTTCTCCACTGGGTATTTGTGAGGATAAAAATACAACATATATTAAGTGCTGAGCACGGTTCCTGGTAAATTTTCAATAAATGTTGCCCACCACTATTGCCACCATAACCAATATTGTTGCCACCGCTGCCTTCATGAAATGATTATCATCACTGCCATCACCACCATCAGCGACTTCATCCTCATCAGCGTTGGCGTTACCAATGCAAACCCGGTCAACCCTAAATTTTTCCAAGACGAAGTTTTAACTCACGGTGACCAATTATACATATATTACCTTTTCATGATTTTCTATCAGGATCTCAATAACAATGTTCTGAAATTTGATATCCATGATGGCTGCTACTGTTTCTTCCTGAGGCCGCAGCAGAGTAGGTCCAAACACCACGCCGAGATTTGCCACCGTCATCAAATTCTGCTTGTGGTTGTTAGCAACACTGGGAGAAAGGAAAGCAAAAGGCACGAATGAGAGCAATCGTGTACAAATAGTCAGCTGTCTCCCCTCTACCTTTCCTATCTTTAGACTCCTCATCTAGTAGGAGCCAGACCTTGGGACACCTTCCTATAGATGCCCTTAGAGTTCGAAAAGAGACTTTTCTATTCATATTTTTAATCTATCAAAGCTTCAGAAACCATCAGTGTTCAGGATATTTAGCCATTGACACTCCTTATCATTTCCATTTGGCCTAAAATGACCAAACAACCAAAACAGCTGCCTTCCAAAATATGAACCTTTGCACATCTCAATCCCTATTTTGCAAATCCAAGTAACTACTAAACCCACTTAGTTACTTACGACTTCTAGGCTACTGCTTAAACCACCGTGATCATTAGCATTTTTCTCTAGCTCAAATATAAAAACTCTTGAAGGCTTTAATTCATTTGTAAACATAGGCACAAAATAGACCTAATTTTTGAAATGCGTATTTCTGGATAATCAAAATGAAGTCAGGAAATTCAGCACTTTAGGCTCAAAGTATTAGAGCTCCATCATATCAAACATGTGGTTCACATTAAGGGAAACATGTGGCATAAACAGAAATAGAAATGCACTACTGCAGGTTTATGTATATGGCTGTGTTTATATTGTCATTCAAACTTAAAGTCTAAGGAACATACAGGGTCAGCAGTAGCTAGGTCTGACTAATTTACTAAACATATATGCATATTTTTGGATAAGCAACTACTCAAAACACATATCTAAACTCCACATCCAGACCACCATAACCTAGCCATAAAACTCAATTGTTCATTTGCTGGTTCTGCATATAAAAATATACAAATTATCTATCGATGACAAATAAGTTAAAGTTAAGTCCATTCAGTATTGTTAAGGAAACATTAGGGGCTTCCCTAAATCACCTGTTAGAAGAAGGAAATTATTCATTACAAGAAACTAGAAGGAAATTGGGCAGAGATATCAGTTTGTACAGACATAGCTCCCTAGCATTTAGTGCTATTTATATTAAGTATTTTTTTCACACAATTCTTTAAATGCCTACACTGTTTCTCTTGTATATTTCTATTTCGTAGAAGGGAAAGAGCTTCTACTGACTTAAGTGTTGGTTTTGAAACTAGCCTTTACTGACATACTATATCAACCAATTTTATCAGCAGATGTGTACTCTACTATAATTTTTAGGGCCAGAAGTAATTTTATAAAAACTTCCTCCTGTGAAAGGGGCATGTGGTTGTGCCAATGAAACTTGAACTGTGGAACAGTCCAGTTAGGAAGACAATTTGCTTTGTGATTGCTAAGCAACACCTGCAGCAAAGAGAGTTGCCACTCCTATCTTGGCCTCTTTCTGGTCCACATAAGAATATTTTACAAACATTTTTTGTGTTCCTGCAGTTTTCCATTCCACCCAGAACACTGTCACATTTCTCGTCTGAAAGCCTTAATGCAGACGGTGAAGTTCTTACCTGGCAAGGGGGAAATACTTCAGTTCTGTGCCTCAGTCAATCAGCAAGTATGCATATTTACAAGCTGCTTGTAACACCACTACTTTCAACATCAATCAGCTCCTGTGTGCAGGAAGTGAATTCCATGCTCTTATATTTCCCCTCCCGTGAGCTGAGTCAGTAGATTTACCCCTCTTGTCACAAAAGTCCCTTGTGCAAATGAATCGACAAGCTATATAGATATAAAAGCACTTCTAAATTGTAGACCGATATTAAAATGTATGGTTTGGATGATTTTTTTTTTTTTTAATCACCAGGCTTCTCAACATTACCTCTGACTCAAGCAATAGCCTCCTGACTAGGCTCCATGACTAGAATCTCTAGATTCAGATTTATCCTTCCTGCCACCACCAGTTACTGTCGAAAACTCAGCTCTGATCACATTATTCCTCTGCTGAAAGCCACACTGGACTCACAGCTCACTGGGTTGTTGGGAGAGAACACAATGGCACAGTGTATATCATGTGTAATTTGTTTAGCAATGCTTCTATTGTTTGAGTGTTAATGATGATTATAAACCCTTAGTGGGCTCTATTGTTTTTAATATAAAGTCCAAACTTAATGAAATAGCACACCTTTACCCAACTCACCCCTGCCACCTCCCAGCTCTCGATGTCTGGGCAAGTGACTCAGTATGTCTAAGCTTTGAATTCCCCATTTTATAAAATGTGGGAGTGGTTGGGTGAATAATATATCTATTTCATGAGGTTGTGTAGATTAGATGTGACAATGCACGGGGAAATAATTATTGTAATAATTTACTATCCATTCTCTTTCTACTTTCACAGCTATCTGCCTTCGTCATTCCTCTGCCTTACTCTTCTTTCTTACTCTTCTTCCTTTGCTTGGCAAACTGTTGATTTGTAAGGCTCAGCTCCAATGGCTCCTTTCCTTTCGGTAACCTTTGTCTAGTCTCTCCTCAATCCTCCACCCCTCAACGAAGGCAGAAATGTTGGCTTGCCCTGGTATTTATGTTATGAATGTCTCTACTGCTGCCTTAGGATATAGACTGTGCTTATTTTAGGTGGTACCACCAGCGCTAAGCACAGTGTCTGGCCCAGGAGAAGCACAACTATGTCCACTGAGGTGTTAAAAGATGATGGAAATTTCTCGGTAGACATTAAAAAATTATTCTCAATGCAGCTACTAACTCATAAACCTCAAATTATTATTAATGATTTTGGGGGAATGTATTTCAACTATCCCAACCTCCCTTTTCAAAGTCTGGAGCTGTGTTCAATTTCTCAAATTTAATTAATGAGTAATAATTATTCAGATTTGCAGGCCCAAGCACCCAAAGGCATTTGGAAAAAAAGGTACAGTAATTCTGGATAAGCAACTCTGAATATAAATAGGCTTGAGGCTACCCAAGATAACTCATTTCCTTTTTAATGATCCATTTTATTTTAGAACTTAAAAAACACATTGATCTCAGTCTTATGAAACTTTTTTGGGGAAAAAGCTGCACCTTTCATTACTAACTACCATTATCTTTTAGTACAGTGAAGTAATAAATTGATCTGTCACTTTATTACTGCTCACAACTCAGTACGGCTATGTTCATTACTCCAGAATGAATTATTAATGGCTTGAGATCTCTATGTATCCTGGAGAGAAAGGCCTAGACCTCAGCCTCTGCTAGCACCAGCCATCCATTATAGCTTGACGAATGTACAGATGTGTGGGAGGCAAGCTGGCAGAGCACTGAGAAGCCCAGTCCAGCAGAGGCCACGGGACTCATTCATTAGCAAGGTCTATAAAATACTAAGAGCCTGACTTCTGGTTTGGTAATTGAGCTGCCTAAGTACTTTGTCACACAGCCCAGAATATCATGTTGAGTCTTGACTTAAAATCCATACACAAACGTTTTTTGTGCCTTGCACATTCCATTGAAAGAGTCTCTGACATGCCTTTCAGGTTCCTAGGTCTACATGGATTCTCTTATGGTGCCTTCTGAGAGAAATGCCAATTCTATAGGCTTCCTTTGCAGGATGCAGAGAAACAGTTCCCCATGTGATTTTAACCTGGGGGAGACCCAGTTCCTTTTGTGACCATTTAAAGTTTGCTGTATCAGCTGAGAAGCAGTACATCCCCTGAGGGGCATGCCTTCAGGACAGCTGTTGGGGGAATTTGCATCCTATGTTCCCTGCAGTTCCCTCATGAATTGCGATTAATGAGGAAAGAGCAGGTTCCAAAGAAAATGGCCTTTGCAGGAAGGGCCTCTTGCTACCTTTGTTTCAAGGGAAAATTGATGGCTATCCTGGGTGAGTCTGACTTCCTTTGAGAGGCAGAAGGAGGTAAATCACTTCCAGATGAGGATGGTGGTACAGGAGTGTGATGTGGGGAGCTGACAGTAGCCGACTCTTTTGGAGTCTGTAATATAGAGACCCCCACGGATGGCATCTGTTTTCCTAGTGCTCAAATGAGCGCCAGAGCTCTGTAAGTGCTAAAGACAACTTTATAGCCACAGTCTGGTCCTGATGTACTCCAACAATGCATAAGCCTACTGCTGGGTTTACAGATACAATTCATCTTGAGGCCTGGAGTTCTATGTCGAGGAGTGTCAAAGCTCAGTTCTGGTTCCACTGGACACGATGTGTTGACAGATTAGCGCTATCTGAGATGGATGGCATGGGTGGAGGAACAGCATAGCAACACTTATCTGCTATCCTTGGTCTGTTTGCTTCAGCTTCCAGTGTTAAATAATGGTAACTTAGATTTATAGGGTGTTTTAGAGTTTACAAGGAGCTCTGCAACAATTTTATATGTTTCTTTGACCTTCATAGTAACTCTGGAAGAGCAGCTCTCAAACTTTCTGACAATGACCCACGGTAGGAAATATATTTTCCCATGTAATGGATTTTCTCATATATTTTTCTTCATAAATTATATTTTCCCATGTAACATTTCCCATGTAACAATACACACACACACACACACACACACACACACACAAATGCATACCAGGAAAAAAATTTCAGGAAGAGAGTCATGAATTCTGATATTTTCTATCCTGTTTTTTAAACGTACTAAATTGATTTCACAACCCACTAATGTGCTATAATTTGAAGAGTGCTATTCTAGGTGTATAGAGTACAAATATTATCTCTAACTTATAAATATGGAGGGGGAAAGACCAAGGGAGAGAACAGCACGGTGGTGAAAGTGAGATAGATATTCCCAGATAGGTGACAACGGTAGGCAAGTCACTTGGCATCTATAAAACCTATTTCTTTGCCTCTAAACCAGGAGCAATAATACCTACCTCATAAAGTTTTAAGGCTGATTAAGTAAGATTAGGTGAGTAAATCTCTTGGCATGAAACAATGGCTTAATAAATGACACCTGTTATTGTTCATGGTGGTGGTCAAGGTAGTGGTGATGACAGTGGTAGAGGTAGCAGCAAGCGTCAATTTAAAGCCACACTGTTAGCTGGTGATGTCATTGGTATCCTGTCCAGGAACCTCTAGTGACCTGCTTCTGCCTGGGGCAAGGAGCCCTTCTTCCTCTAACTATATTTCAAGGGCTTCTGTTACCCTACCTATCTGTACTTTTATTATTCTTTCTTCCTTTTCCAAAATTATGAAGTACTCCAAATCTATAGAAGAGTTCAAAACATAATATTACTTATTTTCCATCATTTCCTTATAAGTATCTCTGGCACAACAGGCTGAGAGCCTGACAGGAAGCTACAGCAAACCTACCACACCCACTCTGCTTTCAGGCACACTGGCTTGCCCCCGCCTGCCTGGCAAGTCCTCCTCTACCTTCCAAAGCCCACCTCCCTGAAAATCCCACCTCTGAACACAGGTTTACTGGCAGTCACACAGTGCTCTCTCCTTGTCTAAACATGTTCACAATCAATTGCATGGGACATTTCTACCCCAACTGCTCCCCTTCTCATGATCATGGTCCTGTAGAGCATCCTTTCGAGCACACAGGCTGGTACCAGGTAGGCCCCAGGTTACCAATTCTGAAAGTAGCTGAGTGGGTGGGCATCTAACCTGCAGTAAATATCACCCTGCTCTCTATTACCTCCTTGAAGGTAGAGAAGATCCAGGCTCTGGGGCTGAGAAGGATTAGCTGGAAATGATGCTGCTGGAGCTATACATTTTTGGTAGCTAACCAGGCTGTTAATGTGGTTCCTTTCATCGAATTCAAATCCATCCTCAGTATATCCAGTGGGGAGTGGTGGGGGCCTCCTATCACCACTGCTGCGTGTTTTCTACTAAAGCGGACTGTGCCTGTTGCCTGGACACCATCTGGAGTTGGTGACGCGAGAGCAGTCCGGATGGTGCCGAGGAGGCCTCTGCCAAGGAAACCCATCAGAGTCATAAATATAGCTTTGCTGGGCTGCCCCAGGGGCTGGCAGCAGAATGAGAGTTTAAAATAAATTGTTCTGTGTACTGCCTGGGGTCACACTCACCAACCATATTCAAGGACCTTCTGGGAACGGTTATCCAGTGAGAAGCCAGACTTGAAGCTCTGAATAATTAAGTGAGTGTTTATGAAGGATATTTCCACAGAGTGGAATCTTTAAGAGAACACTCCGAGGTGGGTAGGTAAGGCTATCGCTACCATTTTACAGATGAAGAAACTGAAGCACTGAGAAGTTAAGTAATTTGCCTGAGGTCACACAGCTACTGAAGGAAAGGAACTGAGCATGACTATAGATCCCGGACTCACCATCATTGCACTTTGCTGCTCTCACACCACTAAGGGTCAGTTCAGCCTAGGCTGAGACAGGCATTCTTTTTCCGCAATAAACCCAACCAAAAATGAATATACAAAAACAGTTACATGCTTGAGTATGTGGGTTAAAAACAGTGGTTATTAAAAAAAAAAAAAAAAGCTCCCTTATTCACCACCCAAATTGCTAAATTGGAAGAAGGGAAAAAAGAAAGAGAGCAAGGAAGAAAAAGCTTTTATGCCTACAAGAGTGATACTGGACTGAACACCATGTCTTCTCCATTCCTGCTTATAGCTTGACAAAATCATAAAATTTATGGACTGCCCCTCAAATATCCCATTTGTAGTTGGCTGGCACAGCCAGAGAGCTGCTTCCTAATAATGAAAGAGTGAACACTACAAGTTCAATAGAGAAGAGTGAATTAAAAGAAAAAAAGGAGGAGAGACCAAATGGAAACCATGACAAAATGGTTTCTGTAGACCAAAAAAAGACAATCATGGCCATACATACATGCATCCATCCAGCCTGCACTGCTTTCACCCAAGGATCTCAGAGCTCTGTGATTAACTACCAAAGTCTTCTCTGTCCCTGGTGGAATGTATAAAATAGATTTCAGATGCATAAACATCATTGCTAAGAAGTATTGTCCGGTATCATATACATAAACTTTAATACCCTCTTAGGAAGGCCCATGTCGTGCTGCAAATTCTTCAAAAAAAGGAAAAAAGATTTGTGTGAATGCAGTAAAGTCAAGGAATCTTTCTACATAAAGTCTGCAGTCTAAAGTGGAGATTGTTCTAAAATCTGAGTGTGCAACCAGCTATGTTTCCACCCTGGTCTCCTACAATCCAATACCACTACCTGTTTAAAACTCACCAAAAGCTTCTGATTTTAATTTCAAGTTGAAAACTCTTGGCATGCCCTACAAGATCCTGCATGATCCAGCTGTGCTTTTTCTAGGTCCTACTTCAGCATGCCCCACTTTGCTCACTGATCTCTAAGCTAAAAGTCTCTTTAAGCCTGGATGACTGACACTAGGTCAGGTCCCTTGCTATAATTCTAATTCCTCAATTCTCCTTCCTAGCACTTGGAGAATTATGTTATTATTCATGGGATCATCATTGTCTCCCTCATTTACTGGAAGTTCCGAGAGGCCAGGGGTGCTGTTAGCCTCCTTCACTGCCACATCTCCAGTGCCTAGCACAGAGTTTATCCATATCAGAACACATGCTTTCTGACATCAGTTTGGGAGGCCACCTTCCTCTAAGGGTATCAAGGCTCAGCTGCACTAAATGCCTGGTTTAAACTTCCACATAACTTACTGGTGTCTTAGATTAGAGCCTTGACAAGCTGGGGACACTGGTTGGGGAGTGGCCAGAGCAGCTCATCCTGCCACTGATGGCATATAACAAACCAGGCAGCTCTCCTTGGCCACACTGATAATCTGGAAGGCATGAAAGCCACAAAATATTTGTAGGGTATACTTACCATTATTACATGCATTACCTAATATACATTATATAATATAGCCTAAGCTCACAATATCTGTCTTCTATCAGCACCCTTAAACCTTCTAGGATAGTGCCTTCTGTGTCTTACTTTTTCTTTTCTTATCCCTTTTTGAAACCCCTTTATTCCCTGCCTGGCTTTGATTATCATTAAGATTGTCATCGATTAATAACAGCAATTGACATTCACCAAGCATTTACTGTGAGTCAAGCATTAAGCACTCCATCGAATATCTCATTTGATCTTTATAATAACCCTATGATGTAAGTTCCATTACTATGCCACATGAAGAAGCTAAGGCTCAGAAAACTCAGAAATTTGTCCAGGGTCAAATACTGAATAAGTGGTAGAGCTAGAATATGAAGCCATGCAATCTGCAGTCTGATTCCACAGCTTTTGCTCTTAAATGCTCTGGTACAATGCAGTGTGTCTGCACATGCACACGTACTTACACACACGTCAGATATAAAATATACAGTATATATCCCACCATTTAATCTCACTTGCCTCTCTTCTTATCCACATAGCCTAACCTTAAAGAGATCATGAGTAAAAGGAAACCTGATTATTTTTAAAAGGATGTTTTGAAAGCAAACAAAGATATTAGATTCATTTCTGCCCACCAACAGTATAAAGTCCCTAAGTTTCTCTGTTGGTAGAAAACTAATCTGGGTCATGGGAATTATTGGAATCTCTCTGGAATAGGCCAGGTTTTATTAACAACAAGAATTATACTTTTGCTGCTAAGCTGCCTAGTTTTCCTAAATTAGTCACAGCCATTTAGAGACTAACACCAGGCCAACTGAAATTCTATTTGTCCTACACTGTCTCAGTTACTTGGTATTTGTCTTATGCACATAGCAGGCACATACCTTCGATCTAATGAGTTAACTGATTAGCTTTCCCTTCTCTGGTCCTGATCAGCTCAGGCTCTAGTCTGTACTTATATTCTTGGACCCAGACTATAGGCCCAGATGGGGAAGAACAGAACTCATATATAAAAAGACCTGTAGAGAAGTTGGCCCGGGGAACCCTTCTTCCTAGAAAATTGCAAAGAATGAAATTCATAGAATGAAAGAGAAAGAGAAACACACATGCATGCACATACACATATACCATTGCTAATCTATCTCCTTTCAAGGAGATTTTTCAAATAAGAGAAATAACCCATCTGACTGGCATATTTTCGAAAAGTTGTGTACTTTTACCCTAGAAAGGGTACAGAGAGAAAATTGCATTCCTTGCTATGAGTCTGAAACAAATTGAGAGGCTGAGATTGAAAACACTGGCTTTATTACAAGGGCCAATGTACCAAAATGACTGGACTTTTTAAACCTACATGTGCTGTCACAGAAATTTTGAATTACATGCGGACAATTAATAGAGAAAAAACAATGATCTCAAGGTGTCCTGAAAAGTTCAAGGCTCTTCATGTACAAGAGCTGACACCCCATGGAAAACTTTTGTAGATCAACCAGTACTTACAGTATAAGATGAAATCCCAGATCTCTAACATCCATGAAGAATTATTTGAATAGTACGTCAACATTCTATATGTTTATATGTCTGCTGCTAAGGAACAGAATTCTTTAAAAAAGAATACACATGTCACAGCCCATAAAAATTAGAAAAAAATATGAGTGGACTACATCTTAATAAATCTCCCTGCTTCTGAAACTCTGTGCTAATATCTCCTAGTTCCTTGCTGAACTAAATTATCTCCTAAAATTTCAATGTCAATTCAAGTCCAAGTGAAACAACAGCTCATTTTATTTGTTGGTACATGTAAAATAATTACATTTCTATAAAGCAATATGTTGGAAAACACACAAACCCTTCTGTTATGGTACTTATTGCCTTAATCACAAAAATAGATTTATCAGAGAATTATGCCGAGTTCTTGGTTTAATGCATGCAAGGCAAAATCTGATTTGTCCTCCTCATAGACAGCACACAAAACTATAAACTCACTGAATTCTGCTATCTTGGAAGCAAATTATAAAACAAAGCACTGTGTCAACTAATAGGAACTAGAGATCCAATATGAGAAAACCAACATATCATTAGGCAGAGAACAGCAGGTAGTGTCTGGTAAGAGAGGCACCAGATAATTCTAAAATGGAGTTAAGGTCTGAGCCCCTGAACCACCCATCATTCAGGCTCTCAGTGAGGGTCATTTACAAAGCCCAGATTCAATACTTTTCAATGGAGAAATCAAAGCGTTTCATGACAAAGTTCTGGAATGCTTTCAATTGTGTGGGCATCAAAGCCTGATACCACAACTGTGATCATCTTGCTTTGCCGGGCTCACCAGGCCTGGCAGGTGAAGAATGCCAAACTGACGGCAGTGGAGAAGGAGAAGAGAAATGCACTGCAGGCTAAAGAAGCACTTTGAGGGCACAGCGGTGCCTGGTTCCCAGTAGAAAAGCCATCAGTAACCAATGTTAGCAAACCAATCTGGGTAATGTATGAATCTGCAGAGATGAAACAACTTAATAAAACATTAGATCCTTAAGTAACTCCAAACTCCTCGCTGTGGCCCACAGGACCTGATCCTGCCTATCTCTACCCTCCTGCCACTCCATCTGCCCTCAGCTCACAGCTACAACATCCCTGCCCTTGTGCACATTCCTATCATGTCTGCTCGTAGCCAACACTGACTGAACACCTACAAGATGTCATGCCCCCTTCTAGGTACTAGGGTGCAGCAGTGAAGCAGACTGACGAAATCCCTGCTTTCAATACATTGGCATTATATTCCAACTGGGCAGATAAGTAATGCACAAATATATATCAGTAAGAATGTCAGACTGTGAAAGCGGCAAAAAAATAAATAAATAAATAAAACAGAAGCATGTGATACAAACTGGTTAAGGAGGACCAACTTACGTAGGCCAGGGAAGACCTCCCTGAGAGGGAGACATGTGAGCTGAGCCTATTCACCAAAGAGTACAGGCTAACAATCTACAGATCAGGAGAAGCTTGCAAATCACACGTGCAAACACGTAGGCAATAAGAGGTTGTATCTTCAACCAGAAACATCAGTGACGCCTGCCTGAGACCTCTTTAAAAGTTATATTCCAGAGGAGTTCACTTCCTTTTCCACAGGAATTCTGAAGTCTGTGTCAACAGCTGTTTAGTACAATTGGAAGCACTGGAATCCTTGCCACCCCTCTGGTTTCCCACACAATGAAGAGAACGCCCTGTGGCTTCTGGCTGTTTCCCTCATCTCATCCATCTCTGTGGCCTCGATCCAGTTAGGAAGTGGCTCCTCCGGAAAATGTGTCACCAACAGATCTACTGTTCAGTCTTGCAAACAGGCTACCTTCCAGAAATGTACATAGAAGGAGATAACCACACCACAATCCTGTTGACATGTGCCAGTATTTGGTTGGGTTATGTAAAAAGCTAAGTAATCATTAAACAAGGGAGGGAAACAAACAAAAGAGTAACCCTTTAAAAGATTTCTTGTGTTTGGAAAACTTGGCAGGAGAGAGAAGCAAGGTTCAGAGAGTCTTGCTACTCTATAAAAGGTCGGATTCAAAAAGTTCACTATAAACATGGCAGAAAAATCACTTATACTTGCATTCCCCAACATGAGTCTTCTCCATGAATTGGGATCGAAAGATAAAAATTGATGCTTAAGAAAACAAATAACGAGTGGCCTTCAAGAAATAGTTAGTGCACCAATTCTATACTTTACTGTCTCATAAAAGCCCCAGTGCAGCTGAAAGTTCTTCAGATTCCTGACCCACTGAAGACAGGTTGCGTGCAGTTGTACTTAGGGCATCAGATGAGAGAGCATGTGGCCATGAGTCTTGGGTAAGAACCAAACTGGTCAGCCAGGCATGAGCAGCATCTTTGGACATGCAGATCTACGCAGCTCCCACAAGGATCAAGACACTGCAAGGCTATGATATACTTGGCTGCATACATACACACACCTGAGGGCACATTCCCTTAAATATATATACATCCACATACGACTCCTCCCCAGCATACACAGAGGCACATGCTGAAATAAAATAAAATGCTCCACCTTCTTTAAGACAGAATTAGTAAATGTCATTAGATTTCAGTTTGGTCCTTAGGATAGTGACAATTTCTAAACAGTTACCCTTTATTTTTCTTTTGGTGCTATCATTAGGGGAAAAGAACTATGATATATGTTTTCTCTCTTTCTGTTTTGTATTATAAGTGAAATGTCCACTTTGGAATAATTGAAAAAGATAGAAAAGCATGTAGAAAGTAAAAATCCACCAATGCATTATTCCACCAATCAGAAATAACTAAAATTTATCCACTGTTTTAAGGCATACATGTTATATCCTATGCTTTCCCAGGCATACACACACATCGACGGACATATTTTAAAACCTGAAATCATAGTGCATGCATGTAGTTTTATAGACTGTTTTTACTGCTTTACTATGAATTTTTCAAATATCCACTGTCTTGTTCAAAATATTTATGGTTACATAGTATTCTATTGTATGAATATACTATAATTTATTAAAGAAATCCCCTATTATTGGATATTTAGGATGTTTTCAATATTTTGTTTCCAATAATATTGCAGCAAAACTATATGTACAATGAATGCTTTTGTAAATTTTTCTTTCTCTAGAATAACTTCACTGAAATGGAGTTTCTGAATGAAAGGGTATAAATACTTTTAATATACACTATCAAACTGTCACTAGGAGACTTATATCAATTTACACAAATTTAGCAGGACTGTTTCTCTTAGCCTTAAGGCATTATTATTTTAAAAATTTTAATAAGTAGTAAACAATATTGTGCCTCTCTCATTTAAAGTTACATTTCTTTGACTAGTAACGATATTGATGTTTTTCCAACAATTTATTGATCCAGTGACTTTATTAAGGGCCCAAACATAACAATTAGTCTTCAGCAAAGCAGATCAAAAGTAACAGGTAAATAACAAAACATGCCAGACAAGGATGACATCTTACTTCTATATTTTTTAAAATAAATACAGCTCTACATCTATTGAAGTATTTCCATATTTATAATCCATATATCTTTCATAAAATTTAATGAGGAAGAAAAATACGACTGAGATATCGAATCCCTCTCTATAAAGCCAGGCAAGGGTGAATTTCTTTGACTCAATATTTGCTGTAGCAATACGCTAGTGTCTACTTAGAACCACAAATAAAGACCACTGACAGGGAAATGATGCTAATCTCTCCCTCACCTAGTCTGTAAACTCCACATCTGATTTGTTCACCAGCATATGCCTAGTCGCCAGCAGAACAGGTGCTTAATAAATATTTGCTAGGGATATTTTCAGGTGGATGGCCAAGGGAATTGAAGGAATCTGAGCTTCAGAATATCAGCCCACCGATTTCAATATATCCCACCATTCCAATGACTGTGGCACTTGAGAGGCATCACATAAATGTTTATAGCCTCCAGAGGCCAAAAAAGGATCGTAGTGACTTCCTAATCTACTTTACAAGGAGGTTACAAGGACAAAGTGAGGAAGAAAAGTGAAAAAAATTCTGAAAACTCTTTAGTGCTGTGCAAAGTAGGATGAGGAGAAGTAGGAGGAGCAGGAGGAGGAGGAGGAAATCGAACATAAATCTCAAAGAGGCAGGACTGGCGCATACGTGCAGAGAATGTTATCGGGGAAGCAGGCTTTGGTAAGAAATCGAGCTTTCTGCTCCGGCATTCGATGAGCTGTGCACTGGAAGAGTCTGTTTCCCTGGAGCCCAAAATGGGTGACACCAGAGGCACAGAGTATAACGGAGCCACCAAGTCCTAAAGACCAACTTCTCATTGTGGGTCATGGCTGTTGAGCTCTTATTTACTGTTTGAGAGTTCCTCTTTATAGGTATTTCTCTGTCTAGAGTGTTCTTCTCTATGATGTGTACTTAGTTTATTTCTACTTTTGGAAGTTGCTGTGACTACTGAATCTGACGTTTCAGATCTTTCCATTTAAGGTCCAGCAGGAAATCAGTGGTGCGCAGAACTAAGTGCTGCCGTGCAAAGTTTATTAGGATCAGCATTCTGAGTTGGGAGAGGGGGGAAAAATCCTATGATAGAACTTATTTTAGAAAATAGTAAAAATAATTTTTTTTAAAAAATAAACATTTTCTGCATGCTTGGGGCCAATGTTGAGATCTTTGGTGAAGGTGAACCTCTGAAAGTGACTGAGGTGGCATTTCTGGGAAGATCTAACAGGAGAGATTCATCTCTGGCAATTCCCAATGAAGCAGACTGGAGTTTACGCCTGGGATGGGGAAGGGGAGAGGAGAAGGTAGACAAAGGCTGGCAAAGGCTGGAAGGGACCACGCCTGCACCAGCAGCAGAGCAGTCTCCCCACCCAGGCGCTTACTAGATAGGTTCTTGGGACAGAGAGGAACTTAGAGGCTTGTGTCCTTGGCTCCTGGTTCTGCTGTCTCACAGCTCTCTATGCTACTCAGAAGCAAAGCCATCACTGACCAACTCATCTGTATGTGACATCTAGTCTCACTTATGAAAAATGGCAGTAATCACTAAAAGGAAGCCTGCTGGAAACTACTGCTGCTCCTGGTTATTGCAAACACTTTCCAGACTCCAGTACTACCAGTGCTACTGGAGATCCCCCACCACCCAGAAAATAGAACCTGTTGCCATGGTAGCTGCTTTTCCCCCTCTAAGGAAGGGCGCACTCCAAACCATTATGAAAATAAAAAAGCTTTCATGTCTCATGACCACCTCCCCTCCAGCTTCTCTTTGTTTTGTCCAGTTAAATTCTAGGTAACACACACAGAAGAAATTGAAATGTGGGCATTTCAAATTACAGCAGTGAGAAAAAAATTAATAATCTAGTTTCTAGACAGAGCGGGGGTAGGAAACAAATGTTCAAAGCAACAATGTGTGTGCTCGGGTTAGGGAAAGAAAAAAAAAAGTAAAGAAAGACATTTTCTGAAGAACATTAGGTCTGACAAACACCAAAGCACTGTACAGTCAGATGCTGAGAAAAGGGGAGGGAGGAAAATCCGTAATGGTGACAGCTGATGAGAAAGAGACCCCCAAGGCGCTGAAAAAACATCCCCTTTTGTTAACAGAAACCAAAGGAAGGAGTGAGAACTGTCTGGAGGCCCAGTCAAAGACACATTTAAGGACTATTACCCTGTAGAGAAATCGAGGGCTGTACAGAGGTATAGAAGTCACAACCCTACATCATGGTACTTGCTGGTACCCAGCATGGAACACGAAATGAAAAATCATGAGAAAGAAATGAAGACTGTTATACCAGGATTGGAACAATTTTCTGTATTGTCCTTATCTCTAAAAATGCATCCCTCCTGCCAGCACTCATTCTCATTTTCCACAACTCTGCTGTGATTGTCTATGAGTGAGGTATCCTGGCATGTGACTCACTCCCAGGGCTGCTTCCAAAGTGAGGCATAGCTTCAGACCTCTATGTAAGTCCAGAAGAAGGAGACAGATACATTGATTCACATGCAGAAAGGAGAAGCAATGGAGCAGCTTACAAAAGTCAAACCCACACCAAAGATGTAGAAATCTCATCTTCTGCCCAAAGAGCGAGTGGAGTCATTAAGGTGACTGACTATTCTGGTTCTATGCCCCAAACCTAAAACTGGAAAGAAAAAGGCTGACCACCCAAATTCACACCACTGGAGGTGACTGAGCCTAAAATTAGAGGTGATAAGAAGTGGAACAAATGATGTTTATATGTTCAGCTAGAAAATGCCACACCTAATGGATATCAGTCTAAAACTGTGTTTGCAACACAGAAATTAAAAAAAAAAAAGAAAAAGAAAACAAAAGAAAGTCTGCATCATTCAACTTGCTAGTGTCATATCAGAACTTATAGTGCCAAGGGCAAAGCCAGTAACGAGAAGTTCATTCAGTATAGATTAATGCAATGTGGGCCATGGCTGTTTGGTTCTTATTTGTTATTCAAGAGTTCTTCTTTATAGAGTTTCTCTTTGTCTACAGCATTCTGCAGCTTCTCTAGGATGTGTATTTGTGCAGACTTAATTTTATTTCTCCCTCAATCTGATGTTTCCTATCTCTCAATTTTAAAAACTCCTCAGCTATTATCTCTTCAAATATTACCTCTTCCCATTCTCTTTAGTCTCACCTAGAACTCCTATGGACATATTTTAGGCCTTCTCATTCTGTCTTCCATATCTCTTCAAATATTTCCCATTTCATTATTTCTCTGCACTGCATTCTGGCAATTTCTAAGGTCCGTCTTCCTGTTCATTAAGTCTCTCGTCAGCTTTGTTTAGTCTGATTTATTTCATCAACTGAGTTGTTAATTTTAATGATTATTTTTTATTTCTATAAATTTTATTTGGTTCTTCTAACTCTGCCTGTTCATTTGGGTTTAATCCCTTCTTTATGTTTATTATTTAAAACATGTCTTTTATGGTCTCTGTGGGATCTTTCTATTACTGTTTTAATTGAAGTTTGTGGGTTTTGATATTCTTGTACATTACTTCTAATGACTCTAGCTGACAGCAGATTGTTTCCTTGTGTTTATAATTTTGAACTTATCTGCGGAGGAGCTTTATTTATTAACATCCACGCATCATTGGTTGAGTATATATTCTTCAGCCCGTACTCAAGGAGTATCACTGAGTGATGTGGGTATCATATACAGAATATACTTTGATTACAGATTTCCTTACAGGTCCTAGGCTATATCAATAAATTCCCTATTGCATTCCTGTTCTAGAAAGTAGATTTTTTTTTAATTTAAGAACATGTTTTCAATGGAGCCTTTTGAGGATCCTGATTAAGGAAAGGGTCCCAGTTCTCACTCCTTCCACCCTCAATTGTCCCCAGAGCTCAACTCCATTACCACATGATATTAAACCCAAGTTAACTGACACTCATGACTTTACATTCCTCTACCTGCTCCCCGCAACCCTTAGGACAGCTACGTTGTCAGCAGGCCCTTATTATTTAAAACTCTATGGAAATGTAAATTTTACATGACTTACTGTTACTGATGAGGACTCAGACTCTGTAAAGATAAATTTCAACTTGAGTTGAAATTGAAAAGTTTGCAAATTATTTTTATCTGGTAGAGATGCAAAGACTTTCTGTCCAGCAGAAAAAATAACTCAAAACTTAATGTTGTATTGCCCTGTAGAACATTAGCCAGTTTTGAACATAACTAAGTGACCTTATTTTCAGTGTTCTTTCTTTCATTGACTATATAAATAAGTCTCTCCTACCCTCTTTTGAACAGCTTTATATTTCTGCTGGTAGCCTCATATATCTTTGCTATGAGCTTATTCTATACTTTCATGAAGGTCATACTTTAAAATTTTTTTGAAAATTATATATTAATTCTATTTATGGAGGGACTATCAAATTTAAGGCAATGTGTGAACTTCTTTATAAATGTTGTACTATTAAATGCAGTTCCCATGAGGGAAGGGTTATTATTTCAAGTTGACAGATGAAGAAACTAAGGCACAGAGAAATCGAGTAATTTGTTCAGTCACCTCACTAAGAAGGAACAGAGCCATGAATCAAATCCAATCCTCATGCTCTTTTCATGATATAATGAGCTGAATATTCTCTTCCTTTAATATCAGCCCACTGGTATTAATGCTACAAGGAGTTGTTCCTTTTCCCAGACAAAATAGTCCAACTAATGTAGATTAAAATCACAAGCTTTTGAAGGTATATAATTCAAAAATGTTGTTTCTCACTGACCTTATAGTCAACTAAACCCCCATTAATTATTCACTTGAACTGCTTTTAAGTAAACTTAAATATACCATTAAAGCAAAATAATTAGTTTAAAAAATGTAACACAATTTAAAAAATAAAAAATCATTTAATTATATTGTTAAAATCAGATTGAAAATTGTATTCTTGGAAGAAATCAACATTAAGAAAGTCTCAACAGGTATACTATTAAATGCAAAGATCAAGGAAGCCTATATGGTTTGAACCTTAACAATATAAGCTATGGTCAAATATACCAAGCACATTTCTAGAACAAGAGTTTAAAGGGAACTTAAAATAAGAATTCTAAGCTTTAAACTCCAAATTATTTAGTTAGTCGAGTCCTCAAATTTAAAAAATTTAAAAAATTTTAGAAAGGGCTATGAAGGAACAGCTCTTTTGAACAGTTAAAAAAAATGTACAGAATTCTAAGAAGTTAGAAACACAAGTTTGAATTACAATTTTTTAAAAATTGGAATTCTACAAAAATCAATTTTCAAAAATCTCCAGATATTTATAATCTATAAAATAATATGTCCCAGTGAAGGTGTCACCAAACGAAATATGTCGGATATATTTGAATAGAAAAATCTTAGATGTTAATAGGGAACATAGGGGCAATTTTGAAGTTAGTTCTGCTTTGAGAGAATTTGTTAAATTTTCAGGTACTCCACTTCTATAGAATCAGGTAAATTTGCTTTAATATACCCACAATGAAATTTCTTCTAATTCTTACACTGTAATCAGAGATAGCCCTCTTAAGAGAGGCTGGAATGAACATATTTATTAGAAGGCTATTTTGTGATTTTTATTCTAGCTAAGACAGTGGTTCTCAAAGCAAGGTGCATGGACTCTTAGGAGGCCGCCAGGACCTTTACAGGGGTTCCATGAAATGCAAAAACAAGGGTTGGTAAAATTGCTGATACCTTAGCATTAATCTAGGTGGTAGAATCAAGCTGTACCAATAGTCATTGTACTCTTCATCACCACAAACTCACAGGCAAAATAAACAAACAAACAAACAAATAGATAAATAAATGGCAATCCCAGTTTTACTGTAAAATAAATAAATATATAATCCCAGTTTTCTTTAAAAATATCCTCGAAAAAACATTAAAAATTATTAATGTAGTTAAATCTTCACCTTTCAGTACATGTTTTTTTATATTGTAATGAAATAGGAAATATGCATAAAGCACTTCTGCTGTATACCCAAATTGACTTGTGTAAAAGCAGTTATACAACTGTTTGAGACACAACTAAACTAACCTCTTTTTTCATGGAGAACCATTTTAACTTGAAAAATCAAGTGACAAACTGTGGTTACCCAAATTTTGGTACTTGGCAGCAATTTCTCAAAAATGAACCAAGTGAGTCTGTCACTTCAAAAAATAAAATAAAAAACAGACAGTATTTGTTGCAACAATAAAATCCACTCTTTCAAGCAAAAAAGTATAATTTTAGAAAACCTGAATTTGACTCCATGAGCTTGACAGCTTCACAATTCTTAATGACTTTTTAAAATGAGATTAGTAGTGATAATAACAAATATGATTTTTAAAAACATTGTATGATGAATTATCCACATTGAAAGATCTGTTTAATTCCTTAAACCAATATTTTCCAAATGACCAAAGTACATTTTAAACAAATCATGGGTGGGTAAAAGATCCATTTAAAGTGCAAGATTGGCCAATAAGTTGTAACGCAACCGTGCATGAAAAGTTCACTGATATGATTTCATTTTCCACACTGCAACAAATCTTTAAGAGATTACCACTTGTTGAGTTTTAGTGTATTAACAAAAAAAGAATATCTAAAATTACCTGAAAAGGTTATTAAAAATAGTCTACCTTTTCCAAATACATATATATGTGGCCTGTTTTTTTTTCATATTCTTCAACAATAAAACATATGGCAATAGACTGAATGAAGACAATATTATCTGATTACTTTCTATGAAGTCAGATATCAAAGCGATTTATAAAAATGTAAAATAATGCCATTTAAGGAATTGATAAATCTCAAAAATTTTTGTTCAGTTTTAATTTCTAATATTGTTGATAGATAGATATAATCCACATTTTTAAAAAAGCTGATGGAGTCCTTAATAATTTTTAAGAGGGTAAAGCGGTGCTGAGACCACAGTTTTAGAAATGCTGAGCTAAGAAGATAGTACCTTGGACAGGGTTCCCATTGGGGATGATGAAAACGTTTTGGAAATAGAGTTGATGATCAATGTAGTAAACGCCATGAATTGTATGCTTTAAAATTGCTAATTAATGTTATGTAAATTTTACCTCAATAAAAAAAATGTTAAAAAAAAGAATTTAGTACTTTGGAAACGCAAGTCAAGAGTCCAGCTGATCTGGCATAGTCCCATTTCACAAAATGAAGACCAAGAGCTATGTACTACCCACCATGAGATTACCTCAGTCTAAAATTACCTTAGGTTCTTTCTGTTTGACATGAAACTTGAAACATTTCAGGAGGCCCTTTCATTGAAAATAATGATGACCATGACCAGATTTTTATAATTGGTCCAAACCTCTGGTTTTATAATCTCCATGACTTCTCAGAGCAATAAACTTAACCACTGGCCAATAGCCAATAAAACTACTGATCTGCCCATCCTAAATATATGCTATCCTATGACAGGGCCTGAGAACAAAAGGGTGAGCAAAAATCACCGGTGGATCCCGCACTCATAGGGCTCACAGTTTAGTGGAAATATAAACATTGATCAGAAAATGGTACAAATTACAGAAACTTCACCATTGTGAAGAGTGCTCTACGAAGGAAAGGCACAATGTCAGAAGCGCGTAAATGTGACTCTGACTAAAGTGAAGTCCAGAGAATCAGTAGCACCAGCTGCACTTGAGAGCATGTCAGAAATGCCTAATCCCAGACTCCTTCCAGCTCTACCGAAGAATCTCCATTTTAACAGCTTCCCAGGTGATTCCTATCTAATGACTCACTTCTCAAGAATGGGTAGGGGTTAATTAGATGGAAAGGGGTTAATTAGAGGAAGAGATAACGGACTAATGGCCTAATGTCAGAGTGGGGGCAGGTTTGAACTCAAAGAAAACTACTGTGGCTGGAGTGAAGAGAGCATGGGGAGCACAAGGCAGGAGACGTTAGAGACTGGCACATTCCATATCTGGTCATGAGTAAACAGAGGGGTTAGAAGGGACTGTAGTTTCTAAAACTCTATCAGGCACGCCTTTCTGGCACTAAACTGCCTTCAAAACAAACACAACGGTTAGATACTCATCCTTTTATAGTTGCTGAAGGCAAATTCCTTTAATTCCACTGAAAGAACCAAGTTCTTAAGGCACAAGTGGTAACAGCTCTGATTCCCCACAGTGAAACAACAGCCTTACAACAACTTAATTTGAATATGTGTAAGAAATCACATTAATATCTTGATGCCTCCGAGGGCCCTCATTATCAGGAATTTCTGAACTCTAAAAAGGTAGCACTGCACCCTGGATTCTGCACAATCTTAAGGCACAGTGTATTTGAGCCCCCTGATAACAAATGTGGGTCACAATGCCACTGACCCTGGCGAACAGTTTATCTAGTGCTTCAGGAACTTAATGAAACATGACCCAGCAAGTGTGTAAAACTCAGCAGGCTGCATCATGGGAGCTGCACCAAAAAGATCATATCAATAAATATTTGGGGGCGGGGAGGAGAGGGAGAGAGGGAGAGAGGATCCAAAACATTACTGTGGCTCTAGGCACTGACGGATGTTGGGGCATGGAAGGAACTGGTCATGCCCAGCAGCCCCCTCTCTCTATTCACTAAATGAGGTCTGTGGTAGGAAGACCCCAGTGAGGGGAAGAATCACAATGTGGACTTGGTCTGGAGAAGAGAATCCACACTGGAAGCATCTCAGCAGCAGCCTACAGCTCTAGGAGGCGCAGGTAATACTTTGATTAATATAAGGAAGATTGGCTGGATTCCAGCTAATTAATCTGAGGGCAATGTCCAAGGCAAAGAAAATCCAGGGTTAGGATTTATAGCTATTTGAAGTAATTTCTTCTTCGTTATCACTTTAGGAATTGGGTGTATTGGCAATAGTTGCCTGTATGATAAACAAAAGATAAAGATGGAGGCCCAAATTCATTTCCTCCACAGTCAAAACTCTACATAAATGAGATCAGTTTGTGTCATTTTAGCAATGCCAGAGGGGACTGGAAGTTTTCTAGTTCTTTGAATGCTATATCCAGATTTATAATTCTTTTTCCAGATACTCTGGAGAGCATAACATTTTTCCAACAAAGATATGATCAACTACCTGATCTTTTACAGTCAGTAGAAGCTGCTTAGCAGCCACTATATGAAACTGCAAATGGCCAACTCCGACAATCAAAGGCTAGGATAAAAGCAAGAGCTTTGTCTTGTTTCTTTGTGAAAATCACTGATGAGCAATCTATCAGCCTTAAGAGGTTGAAAGCCTCCTTACATAATAAGGACAAGTACAGCCAAAATTACTTCAATAGTACAAGAAACCATAAAAAAAAAAAAAGAAGAAAGTAAAAGACAATCTCAGCAATGAAGATGGTGTCCAGTGAGTTTGGATTGCAAGGCTTTCTTTTGATGAAGGAAGTCTGCTTCTTTTCTTGTACCCATAAGCCACTGCAGGGCTGCAATTCCTCAGTTAACTTTGGGCACTCACTCAAATTCAACTACAAGGGATAAACACTTCATTTAGCTGAACAATTGCTTTGGAGCACTCTGCATCTGTCACCACCAACCTCAAAGTCTGAGACCAGGACAGCCTGAACAGGATCTGGCTTTCAGTGTTGCCTGTCTAGTTATGAAACTCAGACTAATTACGTCACTTAGAAATTATTCATTGTATGTAATTATATTATTCCCCCTACGATTTCTCCAAAGCTCATCTTCACCTCTTCCTCTCTGTACTCCAACTACACTACTCGCCTTCATGCATGCCACTATCTGGGGGCCTTTTCCCTTGTGTCTTTTTTCTTTATCCAACTAACTTCTACTAGTCTTTTAGCTCTTAGCTCATGCCAACCTCTGTACTCTGAGGCAGTTTATGAGTACATGTATATATGGGACTATCTGGTGAAGGCCTCCCCCACTCTCTCCCACCAGAGGATGCACTGTGAAGCACCTACGGCAGGCCAGGCAGAGTGGGACCAATGATGAGGCAGACACTGGGTCTGTCATCAAGGAGCTTGTCCTATAACAGAGAGGAAGAAAAACAGGTGAATCAAGCTTTTCGAAGGCTGTGACCACTAGTATGTACAATGCACAGGGTGGGAACAGAGGACAGCAAATTCCATCTGAATGCATTTCAGATGGAGATATGGGCATAAGCAAAGATAGGGACATGCACAAGTCTGTGGGTACTGAAAGCAGCTGGTTATTGGCATGGAGTAAAGAGAGGCGAGGCCAGAGGGAAAGCAGCTTCCAGATTGAGCATGCCTTAGTATGCCACGCTGGAAAGTGCAGACTCGGCTTTAAGTAGGGCAGCGAAAGGGCAGGGCTGGCTCCCTTTTGCTTACAAACACGCCACCCTCCAAATAAATCTGGGGAAATTCAGGCCACCATCCTTCCCCTGCTTGAATGCCAAATTTCCCATAAGCCCTCCATGCATTCTGCTCAAGGGAACAAAAAGCTGTGAGCAACTTTTCCATACATTCCAAATTCATCTCTATGAGCCATCACAAATCAATCAGCACAGGGAACTGAGAATCCAGAGCTGACGGCTGGGCACAAACAGCCAAATCGGTCTCATTCTCATTTTCTTTTCTTTTTTTAAATTTTAATGGTATATGATGAAGAAACTTATTTTTTAATTTTTAAAAGTGGGATTAAGTGACGGGGAATACTGCGACCATGGTTGTAATTTCAAATCTATTTGGAAGTTAAGATATCCCATAATCAGGTCATTAAAGGTATTGTCTTTTTCAGGCTGTTAAATTTCCATTCAATCATAGATTTTACTATACTTTGAATGCATTTAGATGGACAAGGTTGGTGGCATGATATAAAAGACATGGATAGCTGGATCCTGCCTAGATACCTTCATTAAAATGGACCTGGAAAGAGCTGGGGAGTCTCATCTTGGAGAACATTATTTGCTCTAAAATCATGCTATAATTTTACCACATGTAATGACTTAAAATTGGTCCTCTGCAAATAAAGAATCCAAAGGCCTTCTAGAGAGATAAGTCCCAAGACAGGAGAAAAATATACTAAATCTGAGTTAAGAAGTAGGAGAATATAAAGGGGAGATTCTTCTCCATTCAAAAAATATTTACTGAGTCTCTGTGATATGGCCGACCAACTAGATGCTGGAGATATTCAGACAAAGAAGACTTGATCTCCCACCCCACAAACAACATTAGAATGGAAAGAGAGAAAGAGAGACAAAGATAAATTTGGCTACAGTAAAACTGATCACCAAAGCGGTTACGGAAGTATGCACTTGAGGCAAAAATGAAGCAGAATTTTAGAAGTTTTTCTAAATGGTAAACAGCTCTTAGTAAGGTGGCTATTGCCTGAGGATTAGATTACTAATAATGTAAACTAGACCCCATCTAGGAAACAAAGTAGCCTGTG
>NW_024349802.1:12844325-12919073 GCF_902729225.1 Pteropus medius | reverse complement strand
GTGTGGAAGAAAAAAGAAAAACACTTTAGCTTTTGTTTCCCTACCATGCATTAAGGTGAATATACTCTATTGTGATTCTTGATAACTATAACTTATTGGTGTGGTCCAGAAACTTGTATACTCAACAGTAATGACCATTTATTTTCAAGGAAAGCAATAAAGTATTTAGCTATGAATACCCAAATAAAAGTAAGCAATTTCAACCTTTTCCCTACATTTAAAAAAACTCATCAAAACTTGTGAAGTTCTGCAGAAAAAGAAAAATCATTTAAATGGCAACCCTAGGGAAAATAAAATCACTTAGGCTTTTTGAAATTGAAAAGGAATCATCTTATTTTATGAAATTCAAAAGGAAATGAAATACATTAATTAGTAGGAGGGGTCTGCTTAAAGTGAACTATATACCAACTCCCATCATTTTGGTTTCAGATCTATAATGTGTGGTGAGTGTGGTGAGAAAAAATAAAAACAGGCTCTGGACTCAGACAGGAACATGGGTACAAATACTGACTTTGAAACTAGGTGGTAGTGAGATTTGGGGCAAGTCATGTGACCCTTTGAATCTCAGTGTTCTCCTCTGTAACTAAAATTCCCAATGTCTGCTTTTTGGGATTTTTGCAATAATAATAGATACTAGATATCGAAAGCATCTGATACATGCAAAGTGACTGTATTATTCAATTCTTTACGTTCATAAATCCTTGAGCACACATTCTTATCCCCCTAGACTGTTGGGCAGGGACAAATAGTGATGAGAACTTTTCTCCTTGGATGGAAAGACACAGCTCCATATTCTTGTGACAGTCCAGAGAGGATACTCAGTTAGTTCATTCACCCTGAAGGAATTTCTCCAAACACTTCCAGGTGACATAATTATTGTCTTGGGGGATTGAGACAAGTGTCAAGGCTGAAGCATCTGGGGCATTATCACCAAGCTGAGAGCCAGCAACAGATACCAAATGGCAGTTATAAATAGCAAATGAAAATCAAAAGATAAAAGTAGAAAATGCAGTATTCCACAAAGTATTGAACATTCCCAGCAAAACCCTAAGAATTAATGAGGTCAAAACTGCCATTTTGAGCCCCGCCCCTAACTACATGCCAAAAACTGTGACATGTACTTTGCATGGATCAATTCCCTTAATCTTCACAACATGACTCTGAAGTAGGTCGCACTGTTCTCCCATTTTATTAATGAGGACACAGAGGCCCAGATGTCAGGTTATTACAGGAGGCCCCCCAGTGGCATAACTGGAATTTGAACTTGGGTCTTTCTGACTCTAGGGCTTCTACTCGTAAACAATGTGCCATTTCCAAATACATCAATGAAAAACTAGTCAAATGGTCATTACCTTAACTAAGCCAAGTAATTTATTCTCCAAATGTCAAGCTTAGTCTTCCAGAGTCTGATCTGGGTTCACTCTCTAGGCCGTGAGTCCTAACTAAGACATGCCCAGCGCCTAAATACTGCAGTGCCCAGGACTTAGCGATAGGACCTCTCCTCCACACACAGACCTGTCCTCATCAGTCCCATGTTGATATACATGAAAGAAAAACCATCTATAAGCTGAAAGCTCTCAAGGGAACCATTGATACATTCATCCCTGACACCTGCCCATCCCATCACACCAATACAACAAAACTAGACTTCCTTTTCTTCCCTGTAGAAAGCCAAAACCCAGGAGCCATCCTTGATTCTTCTCACATGCCACATGCAGCCCATTAGTTAATCCTTTGGGCCCTATCTTCAAAGTATATCCCAAATTTGACTACTTCTCACCACTTCTACCACTACCACCCTAGTTCAGGCCTCCAATGTTTTTCGTCTGGGCTACTGAAACAGCCTTCCAGTTGGTCTTCCTGACTAAACTCCTGCCTCCATTCAACTCTTTCTCCAGAGAGCAACAGAATCATATTGGAGAAAATAACAAAAACAGATCATGTCACTCAATCCCTCAGAATGGTCCAGTGGCTTCCTATTACAATTAGAACGAAATTCAAACTTCTTCCCATGGGCCCCCCAAACCCCACCTGGTCTGGCCCCTGCTTAGCTCTCCAAATTCAGCCTGTGCCATACTGCCTATCGTACCTTGAATAAGCCGTGTGTGTTTCCGTGCCAAGCAGGTTCCTTTCTCAGGGCTTTTACACTTACTATTCCCTCTGCCTAGAAGAATCTTCCTCCAACTCCTCACATGGCTTTGCTCTTGCACTTCATTCAGGTAGGGACTAAACAATGTCACCTTCTTTCACTACCTGCTCTAATAGTTCCTTGTCTACTCCCATCATTCTAACTGCATACCCTGCCCTGAGAGCACTTAACACTTCCTGAAATTATTTTTATAATAGATCAAGTCTGTATTTTATACCTTATTTTTTTAAAAAATTCACTGCTGTATTCACAAGACATAATACTGAGTAGGTGTTCAATGAATATTTGTGAATATCTGCTTCTCTCCTTAATTAAAACTAAGTTCCAGGAAAGCAGAGACTTTGCTGTGGTCACTGCTATATTCCCATACCTAGAATAACATTTGGCATATAATAGGCACCACAATATTTGAAGACTGAATAAGCAGAAGGATCCTAGGAGTCCTAAATAGACCAACTCCCGTCTTACAAGCACACCCTTATGGGAATGGCCATCTGAATTTATGTTAGAGTAGTTCAAAGTGCCCATTATTAAGAGTTAGGTCACATTCCCGGGGTTCCATCCAGATGTCTTAAAGTTAGGTAACAGCAGGCGTGGTCATTCAAAAGGGAAGAAGGCAATGTGAGGCAATATGAGCCTAGGTTTGGGGAAAGAAGAGAATTCTGTATCCCATCTCCCATTTCTAGATTCCGCCCTGCATAGCCTGCATCAAACAAGTTCACTTGTTTGGATCAATTTCTATAAACAGTACCATGCTAAAGGCTATAGTAACATGACCCCAAAAGAAAAACAGGTCCCTGTGCATCCTAGTTCTATCCCAAGGAGTCACCTAAACGATGTAAGTACTTTTTCCGAGGCCTGAATAAGGCACATATGTTTAAAAACACTTTCACTTAATCCAGACTGATAATGAGCAGGGTTTGTATGGGGCCCACACTACCAGGCTGGCTATACTCTGTCGGGCAGACCCTACTGGTGTTTTCAGTTAAATGTGATAATCGAATTAGCCACACAGCATGGTTAGCCCTGAAACGAGTTTCCTGGGTGATCTCCCCATCTGGCTTTCTCCTATGCTAAGTGCAAAGGCAGAACAGCCCTAGCCTGGTAGCAAAGGCTCAAGTGAAGGCCAGCAAGAAGAGATGCTTATAGGCATGCAGGGATAAACACAGAGATGGGTCAAGTGCAGGTGGGAGGTGGGTTTCCGCTCCAGCAGTCTCCAAAGAAGTTAGGCTGACCCCACCTAACTTGTTGTGTTGTCTAACCACATAGATCCCGTGTGTCCTCCTATCCCTTTACTCTTCCCAAATTGCCTTTGCACGTGAACATGGCTAAGCTTCTTAGTACTCCTAATGGAGCACAAGTTACAGGAGGAAGGGAAAGGTCTTCTACAGAACTGGTTATGAGAAAACAAAGGAAAAGTTAAGACTGTGATAAGATAATTTAATAATTGCAGGACCTTTTCCATGATTAATATTATTCTTGCCTAGTTTGGCTGGAAATAACCTTTGGGGTCCAAATTTTCAGAGCATGGTGAGGAGATAATGTCCGTGATTGGAAGGCTGGTTCTTTGAAATAAAATATGCTATGTAAGTTTCATTTATTCTATTACTACTGATTCACTTACATGGCTCCACCACAACCACCTGTTTCACCAGCCAGCCATGGAAAAGTTCTTACGCCAAAAGCTCAGATGCTGCAAAAGTCTCTAAAGTTACTTTACAAGTTCCTAAGCAAATCAAACCCACCTGTTCCTATTTCGCCACAGTAGTGCAGAGAGCCAACTTTCAATTATTGATGTTAATGGGAGAGGGCCAATTTTCAATTATCCAGGCTATGCTGCAACAGACACATTCCTGAAAAGTTCTTTCTAAACCAACATTCTGTATCTGAAACCTTTTCCCATTGACTGCCACAAAATTCCAGTAGTAGTCTGAGGTGACAAACTGAAGATGGGCTAAACCAAATTCTGTTCTCTCGCTCTGTTAATCACTGTTTGCAGCCGAGGGAAACGAGGAGCAGGCCTCAGGTCTGGGCGCTGACCAAAAGCTCAAAACGGAAACTTAAACCCAGACAGGGCCAGGACTACAGCAAAGCAGGAAAGACACCTGAGGTGCAAAGTTTAAGGAGGCTTGTTGCAGCTTGCGCCTCCTTACATTTTGTACCCCAAGTGACTCCTTAGTCCTAGCCCTGCTAGACAAATCAATTTGGTGTCCTGGCTTACTCACCTACAGGTAAACATTTTTAATTGGGTTACCATAATGGTATTGGCTGGGTAATGCAGGAACCTAGTCTTTGTTATGACTTTCTGGCTTCATTAGGCTTCCTTACTCCCCTTCCTTCCCTTCCCCTCCCCTTCCCACTCCCTCCTCCCTCCCCTTCCACTTCCGATCCATTCATAGAAGATAGGAAACATAACAGTTATGTGTTGGCTCACTTCATGTGAGAGGGCATACAGACACTAACCGGCCTTTAGAGCCTGGCAGTGCAGGTGAAAGGCAATCGGGGGCTTAAGGATATTCCTGGCAATCAGGGTTAGGGAAAGCTATGATTGGTCTGCACCCCAGAAGGCAAGAGCCCAGGCCCCAACAGGTAAAGCTCCCTCCCCCATTACTAGAAGCTGTAGAGCAGTGAGTATTCCTGGCCCTAGACCCCTCTGAGTGGTCCAGATGACTATGCTGATCCAAAATCGGAAAGACAGACTTCTCTCTGCACAGTTTGTTTTTAGAAATTCTTCATACCAGTTAGAAACTTCAGACACATCCTCCAAAGAGACTCCATAAAGAGGTTGGCAGGCAGGGCCTTATTGTCTTTGCAAGCCAGAAAAGCTGGTTCCCCACAGCCATGGCAACCCGTTTAAGCCAGGAGCCCCTGAGGCCCCGTCATCTGCAGTGAGGCCTTTATGAGTTGTCTCTGCAGCTGCTCGGCCTCTGGGGTGCTAGGGCTATTTTATGGAGACTGTGGCACAGGTCAGAAGTCTTAATATTTTAGAATAAACAGGACCTGCCAAGGCCCCACTGTCGACAATGAGAAAAAACAACTGCCGGGGTTTTCTATGCCAGATCTCTCTGGGTGTTTCAACATCAGCAAGTCAGTAAACCGTTCTTTTTATTTCCCTGATATTCTAGGCCTCTATTCCACCACCTCCACTCCAACCTCTGCAGCCTAGTTCTGCTTAAATCGTTAACAGTTTAGATTAGATGGTACTGCACCAGCTCCCACACACTTAATGCATTCAAAGAACTTAGAGCACCGCCTGGGACACGAGACATGCCACATGAAGTACTCTGTATCTATATCCAAATGAAAAGTATAGCAGGCACATAAGCCGATTCAGTCATTGTGAATAATTTGGCAATATTTACGAAAAAAATGAAGCTGCGTATATTCCTGCAATTCCACTGAGGTACACATCTTGCCAAAACTCACACATTTGCAAAAGAATATCCACAAGGATGTTCACTGCAGCATTGTTTATAATGCTAAAAAATCAGAAAGAACTCTGTCTATCAATAGGGGAAAGGGATAAATGATATGTGGCATGTTTACACAGCATTTAGAGGGGGTAAACTAGCATTTATCTCAAAAAGATAAACCGAGTGAAAAAACGAGCTGAATAGTAAAAGTACATTTTGATATCATGTGTGGAAATTAGGACACATGCACACAAATACCAGCTTTCTATATTTGGACACATAAATCAATTTTAAAGTGTCAAAACATAGTTCAAAAGGACTAACACTAAAATTCATGTTAACTATCCAGTGCAGGGCAAAGGGAATGGGACTGGGGAGGAGCCAAAAGAGGATTTCAATGTTGAAGAGAGAGAGAGGATGAACTAATAGGACAAATGTTAACTGTCATATATATACACAAATATATGTAAATATATACATGAAAAGTTGTAACAAAACATATAAATGTATTCCATATATAAATATATATTTCAAATGACTTTTATAGCTTTTGCTTTAATTTTTATTTCAGAAGAAGAGGAGGAGGGGGAAGAGGAAGAAAGGAAGAGGAAAGAGGAGAGGAGAAGGCGTGTTTGGGGAAATGAGATGGATTCCGTCCCATTGTCCTGCGGGATTTAAAAAAAAAACTCCGTATACTTCAGGGGCTAATAACAGAAGATAGGAAAGAGAAAACAGTTTTAAAATAAAGTTAATATCAACTTTTAGAAATGCATCTTTAATCAATATTATCCTTAGTAGTAGTTTCCAGACTTTAGCATAGATGGAAATCAGTTGGGAGCTTATTAAAACTAGAAGTCCATGTTTTTCACAAAGATGGCACTGAAAGCAAGGAAGGAAGCTCCTGCCTGTCCCAAAGCCCAAGCCAAAGTGGTCTTTCAAGGCAAAAAAAAAAAAAAAAGCAAGTTGAAAGGTGTCTACAGCCACAAAAACAAAGAAGATACGCACATCTCCTACCTTCTCAAGGCCCAAGACACGGAGGCTCCAAAGGCACCCCCAGGAGAAACAGGCTTGACCACTATGTCATCATCAAGTTCCCCCCAAGCCATGAAGAAGACAGAATACAACAACACACTTGTGTTCATGTGGATGTGAAGGCAAAAAAGTACCAGATCAGTCTGTAAAGAAGCTCTGTGACATTGATGAGGCCAAAGTCAACACCCTGATCAGGCTTGATGGGGAGAAGACATATGTTTGACTGGCTCCTGACGCTTTGGATGTTGCCAACAAAATTGGGATCATCTACACTGAGTCCAGCTGACTAATTCTAAATATAAAAATTATTCACTTAAAAAAACAAAACAAAACAAAACTACAAGTCCCTGCCCTCCCTACCCCAGCCCCTACCAACATTATGATTCAAGAGATCTTGAATAGAGCCCAGTGATCTCCTTTTTATACAAAAACAAACAAACAAACATCCCCAGTAGAGTTAAGCCTTTTTAAATGTACTGAGAAATATTTAGAAAAATAAAATTTACAGCAAATGAAAACTGCAATTTTAATGTAAAAGTCTATTCCCCTTTGCCCAGAAGTAAGTGGATAGCTAATAGTGACTCTTAAAAGAAAAATTTGTACTTTGATGATGATAAACTAAAGTTATTCTATACAATGTTTATTTACATAGCTCTGTAAAATATTGATCCTGTAGGCGCGTTCTCTCTCTTTCTCTTTCTATATATATATATGTATATGTGTGTGTGTGTGTGTGTGTATATATACAAAATGAATTAGCATATCTGAACAAGTCTAAGCTCAAAGACAGCCAATGAAAAAGGAGTCTCTAGCACAGAGTTGGCAAACCTGTTCTCTAAAGAACCAGACAGTAAATATTTCAGGCTTTGAGAGCCAAATGGTTTTTCTTGTAACTTCTCAACCAGCCAGTGTAACTCGAAGGCTGCCATAAATAACACATAAGTAAATACATGTGGCTCTGTTCCAATAAAACTTTTATAAACACTAAAATTTGAATTTCATATAATTTTTGTATGTTGTGAAATATTATTCTTCTTTTGATTCTTTTCCAACTATTTTAAAATGTTAACAACCATTCTGAGCTCGAGGGCCATACAAAAACCAACAGCAAGCTTTTCCAAACCCCTGCTCTGAGCAGATCTGGGTGGGTAGGTGGAAAAAGCTCAGGATACTAGCCAGGCAGAAATAGGCCAAGTAGAAGAGAAGAAAGGGGTCTGTCGTGGATAAAAAGTTGAAAGATCAGTGGACTCTCACAGTACCTGAAAATAGGACAAAGACAACATAGAAACGAAAAACAATGCAGTTTTTAAAATTATTTTTCTTTTACGTTAAACCAGTTCTACCATAACAATAAAGCTCACATTTGGTTAACTAATGGCTAAGGAAGTGAGAAAAAAATTGGTATAAAGTCATTAATAATACTAGTTGGAAAAAAAACCCCAAACCTTTTCCAGTTAAAAGTTTTACCACCATCCCCAGCATTACTGAAATGTATTCTCCTTTCTCTCTGCTGCCTATTCTCGAGTAGAAAAGCAAATGAACAGAGAAGCAGACGAAAGATGGGGAGCAAAAGCAAACAAAAAAGATTCTGCCTCAGAATATCCAAGGACTGAGTATCCTGTCTTGTCCTACCCAGTCCGTGCCTAAACTCATAGACGTCTTCGAAGTTAAATGGGGCTCAGAGTCACAGATCTGCTCCACTCATTAAAAATAATTACAATTTTTAGATCGTGCACACAGTCATTTTATAAAAAATCAAAAATAAAGAAGCCAAGAGAAGAAAACCCAAGCATCTAGAGATAACAACAGTTAAGATATCGGTGTCTTTCCTTATAGAGTCTGTTTTCCTTAACTGCATTGTGTGTCTGTGTGTGCCTTTTTTTAATACAAAAATAATTGCCCTTATTCTGCAGATGAAGAAACAATAAGTCCTGGTAAATTTGCTCTATATTGTGCATAAAATGAGTCTGTAAAAATTCGGGATTACAACTTCTTTCCTATTGGACCAATGCTCTCTCCTACCACCTCCTAAGAGAAATCAATAAATAGCATCTTGGATTAGTTAGTGCCTTGGCCATAGCAAGTACTCAATAGACTAACGTATACTGGCATGAATGATGCCAACTGGGCTGTCATGTTTCTTTATCTCAGTCCAGCTCTGTCCAAGCCAGCTTCATCAGAGATGCTCCTAATTATCAATAACACCAGATTGCATAGTTTTTAACAGGCTGCCAAATCCCAAAGAGCACAGGGATACAGGGACATAACCTCCTTTAATAGTAACTGGTATATAACTTAGAACTTTGCTACTGAAAGTGCTTTACTTTGGAACATTTTCTTCTGGTGTATTTTAAAATGAGGCACTACTCTGGGTCCTTTACAGATTAGTTTACTAGAAATTCATTTTTGGAGTCTCCCCATCCCCTAAGGGGAGGATTACAAGGAGCTGAAAGCATCAAGACATTTGCATTAGGTATGCTTAATTTTCAATTAAGACCAGACTTAACCATGACTAAAACAATTTCTGATGAGGCTATTCATGTCAAGAGTCACAATACATTAATAACAGGACAAGGAAAGGATAATCTACGGTTTTGCCAGTGTTCTCTGCTTCATTAACCAGTTGGCTAGGGCCACGGAGAACAACCCTGCGAAACAAGCAACAATTCTGGAAGGGAAATTCATATCTAGGTGGCATGCAAAGTAGTTTAAGTGGCAGTTATAGTAAGAAAGGAAGTGTAGTTCTTAAAGAAGCAAATGTCAAGGTTATCTTTCAACAGAGAGACAAGAAAATCCAACTAGCCAGCTAGACTGGGAGACATGCCAGACATGGGAAACCCCCATTTGCCTGGTGACTTAAGGAAACATGTCTAAATATGTCCAGTTCTGGGGGTTGGCTGACACCTTTGCTCCATCGAACACCACTGGAGATGATTCTGGGCCCAGGGCATGTCTGAAGACATGTTCTGAAGGGAGGCCCTGAGTTTTTGTTAAGTGCTAGCTCAAACAAAAACAGAATCCAGCATTCGGGGGAATTGAGCTATATAACTAAGTATTACAGAAATATCTAAATGCTATGTTTGTCATTTTGTATTTATCATTATGATGGTCCCATCTTCTATATAATGATGCATAATAGGGTCATCTGGGCATTTGTAAGATCCACCAGAGAGTTAATATTTGTGCTGAGGCATGAAGCTTTCAATATAAAACAGGGACTCTCTAAGGCAAAGAATTGTGTTTCGGCAAACACAACTCTAGTGAATACCTGATATTTTTACCCGCCTAGCATCCTTTGAATAATGTCATCCAATTTTTCTTTGGACTGCCCCGTTGCATGACATGTGGTCCTACCAAGAATGTCAGTTGGGTACCCCTCTACTGCCTTACCACAGAAGTGGGCACACTACCCAAGAAAGGTCATTATAACTCTCTTTACTAGGGATGTTAATCTGCAGTAGAATCACAAGGAGAAAAAGATGATCAGAGGTGAGACATTCCAAAGGTAGAGCTCCAAAGAGGCTAGTGGGTTCCCTGGATACTTTCCACCCTTTAATTCATTTATTATTGAATTAATATTTACGAAGTGTCTTCTACTATGTGCAAAGCGCTGTTTTAAGTGCCTAAAGATATAGCAATGTAGACACAGACAGAAACTTCTCACCTTATGGAGCTTATATTTCAGTGAGAAAAAAACTAAACAAATAAGTCAAATATAGTAGATGTGTGCTATGGAAAAAAAAAACTAAGCAATGCTAGTGGGTAAGGGAACACAGGGGCTGGAGGATGCAGACTTAGAGCAAGACCTCATTGGGAAGGGTAAGAGGAGGGAAGGAGGGCAGATCAGGTCTAAGGACAAAAGGACTGAGTCCTGGGGCACAGCAAATGAGGCTGAAAAGGAACAGCCAAGGAGAGAAGAGGAAAAACAGGAGAGTGTAGTGTCCTGGAAGCCAAGTGAAGATAGCGTTTCAAGGAGGATGGAGTGAGAAACTGCATTAAATCCTTCAGAATGATCGGGGAAGGGAAGTCTGAAAATGATTTAGCAACACCAACATGAGGCATTTCAGTACTTCGGCGGCACAGAGGGTACAAAAGCCTGAATGCAGCAGGTTCAACGAAGGATTTGGGAACAGCAACACAGGCGACTATTTGAGACATTCTGCTGAGAAGAGCTCAACAAAATGAGATGGTATCTGGAAAGGGATTCAAGATTGAGAAAAAAAAATTTGTTGGTTCTATTCTTTATTTGTAAAGGACCACAGAAATTACAACCCATGTTGATGGGAAAGATTCAGCAGAGACTGAAAAGTTAGTGATAGAAGAGAGACGGGGAAAGCGCTGGAGCCAAGTCTGTATGGATGCAATCGGAGACTGGCTCTAGTGCCCCAGTGAGGGGATTGCCTTGAGGTCAGAGCACTGACTCTTCCCCAATTACAGAAATATAGGCACAGGTGTGGATATGATGGTGGAATGGATATTGCTTGTGGAAGTACTCATGATTGCATCTATTTTCTCAGTGAAATAGGAAGCAAGATCTGAGACAATCATCTAGAAGACTGAATGGCATAGAGACATGCAGTAGATATTAGGCACAAAAGGGCCCTTGAAGTTGAATTCCAGTGGTTCAAATCTACTTTCAATTATGTGATTGACCCAGAAGATTTCTAATAAATTCTCTTCCTCTTTTTTTCAATAGCATGGTTGACTTCTGTTGCTTACAACCAAAGATCTAATGTATCAACTCTTTCTTGAGGCCTAGGGTTACTTCGCTTCCTCCCTGGAAGTCTGACTTTAATATAATAGTGATCTGATTCTATCAAACCCTATGAACCTCCAAGTGCAGAGGAAAAGACCTGCTTGTAATATACCAACAAGGCTAACATTTTGGGTTTCTCTATTACCTACTGCACAGAACCAAGAAATAAGAATTTACACTTAGAATACCAAATTGGAAACACTAAATAAGTATGCTAAACTGCTTAATGAAAAATACTTCTAGACACGCGAGAAAGCAGAAAGGACTGATACCAAAATTCGAATTGAATATTTTTTCAAATTCTCTTTTGGGTTAAACTACAAAAGTATCTAATGAGACAGAATGAAGATGAATACACATACCACTTTCCTTAGAGTGTACACTAATACTTCAATACAGATTTCAGTAACTCAGAGAAGTCCCCGTGGAGATCGCACTGAGGGGGAAACTGAGGGACAGAGGACCGTTTTCACAGTGGATGCAAATGTTTTATCTGGGAATGGCATCTGTGAGGGCGGTCAAACTGAGTAAGAAAAAAGGAAAGCCAGACTCTCCCACGAAGAGAAACATTTTGAATATCACAAAGATGAGTGGAAATTTTCAGACTGTGCAGACTAAGATGAGTCTTCATGATATAACGTGTCGTTCCCCACTCCAGGAAATTAAGAGTTATTAAATTGCAGCGAAGACAGCTGCTTCTGAGATGAAATCAGCTTTGTGACACCAAGAAGCAGGAGGATGAGGGTGAGAAGCTGCTAACTTCCCATGGAGACCAGCCCCACACAGCTTGTGCTTTCAAAAGATGTTCTATACAGGGCATCTGAATCATGAAGAGCCCTGAATACTCACAGGGAAGTGTGAGGCTTGGTGCAAGGTATGACCTGAAAGCCAACACCAGTGGATGTTTCTCCCAGCTGACCCTGTGCTGGCTAATCTTTTGCTAGGAAGGGTGAGACAGATGCTCAGCTCTTTGGGCCAAACACTCATAAACTGCCAAGAAAAGGAAAGCAAAGTAAAATTAAACTAACTCTCTCTCTCTCTCCTCCCCCCACTCACCCTCCCTTTCTCCCAAGATAAGAGCTATGTGTGCTATGTTTTCAGCATCCAGCCCTAAGGGTTTTGCTTGCCAATAACAAAACTGTGAAGAAAGCCCCATCACATCAGTAAGAGTGATTGTTTCAGTTTAATCGTTTGAACAACGTTCCTATCTTCCTTCACCTTAAGGCACAGCTCTAGGATCCGATCCTCCTTTCCCCATCTCCTGATTTCTCAAACAGACTGTAGAAGCTTACATTTATGGAGGGTGCACTACATGCTAGATAAAATTCTAAGATCTTTATGTGGATTAACTAATTTAATCCTCACAACAACTCTAAGAGGGTAGGTGTTATTTTTGTCTTTAGGTTTTTTAGAAAGAAGAGAATGACGTAAAGATTTCTATGATACTGCTTTACTGGGGGGTGGGGGAGGAGGTTCAAGGGAATGAGGCAGAGAAGCTAGCCACTGCCTGGTTCAAGGACCAAATACTTTCTTAGTGTCTTGGAACCATCTTCTAAGAGACTGTCTAATGACTGCTATTTAGGATGTCTGGCTCCCACCTCCCACTGGTCAAAGGTTTCCCCTTGGGTTTTTTTTTTTAAATACCCCTTTGCTTCCAAGTTGTACATGTGTAGATACTACTTTGTGTCTTGAGGGAGGTAGAGGCAAGATGCACATAGTACGGGCACGAGGCTACAAGCTATCAGGATGCACCTACATGAAGCAAGTTGGAGGTTACACAAATGGTCACTGAAGTGATAGCTGAAATCCACAGAGGAGAAGGTCGGAAAATCTGAGGTGCTAAATTAAAAGTTTCGGACACAATTATGGTATTTCCTTTTTTCAAATGAGGAAACTCAGGCAAAGAGAAGTGAAGTAATTCATGCAAGGTTTCAGAAGAGAAAAGGACAAAACCAGGTAGTCTGGCTCCAGAATGTTGTTTCTTAACCACTATGCTCTCGGCCCCTACAGATGAACTGCAACTACCTAGAAGTCTGCCAGCTGCCTCAGCGCAGCTGCCACATTTGAGCCACAATAGTTGTGAAGAACTGGTTGGGAAATCAGGCAGTGTAAGAAAATTACCATCATAGATAATGTTCACCATGCAATGAAAGGAGGATGCAGCAAGAGAGTGCGCAAAAACAGTGTGGGTGTTAGAATGAGTTAGAAACTGCTGCTCAGCCAAAAAGAGACATTTAATGAAATCACTCCTGGGTAAAATGCATAAGAAATCTGGCTCATCAGAGAAGAAATAAATGAAATAGAGACTAAAAAGACAGTAAAAAAGATCAATGAAACTGAGAGTTGGTTTTTTGGAAAGATAAAATAGACAAACCTTTAGCTAGACTCAAAAAAAAAAAAGAGCCAGGAGACCAAATAAAATCAGAAATTAAAGACCAAAGGTATATAGAGAAAGGAGAGACAAGGAGAGAAAAGAGAGAGAGAGAGATCTCGCTCTGCTAAGGCACAGCATAGAAGAAACTAAGTCGTGATCACGTTTGTTAATACTTTCACTTTTATAATACCCTGAAATAAATGAGAGCAGCCACAAAGAAGGGAAAAGATAGCATTCTACTCTTCATTCCTCCTTGAAATTGAGAGGGAATTCTGGGTGACTCTGTTGGGAAAACAAACAAATGCATACAAAAAAAATAAAAAATAAAAAAAACAGAAAAATCATTGAAAAAATTAACCCAAACAGAAGTGGACTGATTCAAAACAAGAGACTCAAATCGAAGGGCCTCTACGACTGCTGAGTATTAACAGCTCAAAGCCAAGCACTTCCCCTTTCAGAATGGACGTTTCTTATGGTGCGGAACATTTAGTTTCTTGAATTCAGAAATTTAAGCAAAAATTTAAACCAAACTTGTATCTTTCCTTCCCCTAACCCTGAAGATCGGAAGGCCACAGAACAAAGAAATTCCTGGGCTGAAAGTAAGTGAAGATCTGGCAGCTAGGCTAAATAAGGGTTGAGCTGATTTCTTCTGCATTTCCATTAATTTAAAGTGCTAAGTTGCCTGTTTGCTCTGAAATATGTGGTTGTCCTCTTTGCAGTGTCCCTTTAAATAGATTTTCCTTTGGTTCTGCCAAAAATAGCTAGAGATGATCCTCTGAGAATCCCATTCTTAGTCTTAAAAAAGAAATACGCTCCTCCCCACCCCCTACACATAAAACAGGCCTGGTAGCAGTAGCTCCCACTTCTTTCCGGGACCTCCAATCTATCAGAAATAATAAATCTTTCAGGAGTAAAATGAGCTGCTCCGAGAAGTAATTCTCTCAGCCCGTTTCTTCTTATTCATTTATGTAATCATCAAATATCAAGCCCATCTTTTGGGATTGGCAGATAGTCAGGCTAGGGACTGAAAAGCCAAATGTCTAAACAATGGCCCAGCAGGTAGGGGGTATGAAAGAAGTGGGCCAGTCACGAGAGGAAAAGGGACTGTTTAGGAGCTAGGCAAACTGAAGAAGGCATGCCCAGGGGGGTAAGGTGTGGCTTCTATTCCGTTTCAATTGTTAGCAAGGAGATCTGAATTGTTTCAAGTAAAATTACCCTCATTACAAATGTTGGAAACCTGTCCACATTTTAAAAAAACCAATGTGTGGGACAACTACCAAATAGAACACGTGTGTGGGCTGCTCTGGCTAGAAGCCCTTGTTTGCAACCTCGATAAAAAAAAAAACAAAAAACAAAGATAAAAGACAGACTACCTGTGTCATGGGAGTTTATGACCTAGTAGGAGTGAGACGATACACATCCAGTAAACTGTCCCACAAGGTGGAATGTGATACACGCTAAAAGAGAGGAACAAGCAAAGGCTATGGGAGTTCAGGAAAGTGAGGGGGCACTCGAAGCAGTAAGAATTCTTGTATGCCAGTGGCATTTGAGCTCAAGCTAAAGTATGAGGTCAACTTTGGCAACAGAGGCTGGAGAGGGACCATTCCAGATTGAGGAAAATGAGCTACAAAGGCAAAAAATAAAAAGGGAGTGGGGAAGAGGATATTTGAGAAATGGTCGAGAGACTATCATACTTCTACCCAATAAATATTCCTGAGTGTCTACTGTGCGCCACACAATAGGGATGCAATGGTGATCACGAGGGATACAAGATGAGCCTACAAAGTCTGAAGGGGCCCGGTCCAGACCAGGCCTTGGAGGCCACATCCAAAGTTTTAGTTTAAGAGCAATAGGAAAGCTCCCTCTGAAGTTTTTTCAAGCAGGGGAATCAAATGTTGAGATCTGCATTGTTCCAAGGTCCCCAGCTGCAGAGCATGTATTCTGTGGACTGGAAGGGAACCAGACTCCACTAGCCAGAGCAATATGGGAGGGGGCCTTTGTAAGCAGTCTGGGAAAGAGACAATGACAAGCTTGGACTAGGCGAGTAGTGATGGAGATGGAGAAGTAGGTAGATTCAAGAGATAGTTAGGGGTTAAAATCACTAGAACTATCTGTTCAGGGTAGGAGTTGGTGAGGCAGAAGCCAAATGGGGCTGAAGAATGTGGTCAGCGTGGCTCCATGGGGGTATGAGGCCACACCACCAGTGGCCCAACAGCCAAGCAATTCTGTACCAGAAGCAGTGGGCATCCAGTGGTTACTAGAGAGAAGAAAGGTTCAGGAGCCAGGGTGTATGGCTGAGGGAAGGCTGCCAGGGAAGCTCACAGAAGCTTTCCATCTTAGGAAGCCAGTATCTGAAAAGTACTATTTTCTCTTAAATGTTCTTTGTAAAATTCCACAGCTATTTAGTTTGGACTAGGCTTGATGGCAAGGAAATAACTAGCTTTTCTCATGTGTTCAACAGCTCTTCACTAAGCTAAATCTTATCCTTTAGACTTGGGATAGAGGAAGAAGAAATATTAGAGTATCTATATGTTAATGCCAAGGATTCGTGCCAACTTCCTTTACTTTGACCCTTTCTTCAGAACTTCAGGGAAGGCCAGTTAATGACCAGGGCTCATCCTCCTTGGTGCCAAGGCCTAGCAATGACTTTCTTTATAACCACAGGCATTTGCACATGAACCTAATTCACTCTGAAGATATATTCATATTTCTTCATTTTCATTACGGAAATATGAATACACCCTGCTTTATTTGCAGGAATACCTAGATATCTTCATATTCCAGTCACAGAAAGAAGAAAATAGCCTAGTCACTAGGTGCTCAACCCTTGATAACTTGTGACAATGGAGTCTACATATTTTGATAAGGCTTCACATGTATGCCAAGCATTTGCCCCACAATATTCTTTCCTGATCCCTATAACCTACATAAGTCACAATATGTAACACACCATTCAAATAAACATTAGACAATTGGGTAATGAAAAGAATAAGGAATCAAGTGGCAATGAGACTAAAGTTCGTTTTGCCCTTTTTGTTTCTCTCTCACTTTCTATTCCCCAAATCTTGGAATTTTAGTGTATATGTGCTCACACTGCAGATGTATTCATCTTCCCTCCCAAACTGGACTTTTGGTCCCGTATATCTTGACTGAATTAGCATGCCATGCAAAGATCATTCAATAGACTTAATGCTCTCTGTTAAATGTTATTTACCAAGACATGCAGTAGACACTATGGGCTGCCTACTCACAGCTCTGCCTTTATATTGGTGTCCATGCCTTCTACAAGTGGCCCAGGTAAATCCTGTTTGGTGTAAAAAATCACGGTGGTCCCATTCCAATTGCTGGCGATTGCTTCAAACAATGAGATGTTGACAGGAAGTCTGTTGGAGAACTTCTGGGAAAAGTAGCATCATAGGTCTCAAAGAAGAAATAATGCCTTTTCTGCCTCTGCAACCACTAATGTGCAAGGATGCAATGCAACATCGTATGACCCTGTGAGGAGCTAGCCAAGCAGTGAGGCTGGCTGTGAGCAGGACCATGGAAATAACCTGAGTAATTTATGAACTGAGACATTAACTTGCCCTCAGGACTGATTTTATGTAATGAGACAATAGATTTCCTTATTATTTAAGCCACTTTGAATTGAATTTTCTGTTTCTTGGAGCCCAAAGCATCCTAAATGATACAATACCTCTTTGGAGAAGCAAGAAGAAGGCTCTACCTCTCCAACAACGCCCTAGCAACAAAGGAATAGCTGCTTCAAAAAAGAAAAGAGACTAAGATTTATTTCTCAATACATGTTTTGAGAAAACCAGCTGTGAAAAAGTACCTTTAATAGCCACTCCTGATGTACAGAGAGTCTTCTGAAATCCTCCTGAGCAGCATAAACACTGTAATAAAGTTACAGTGAGCTACTATGAATGGTATGTGTGTGAATATACAACACACTTGGAATCATCATAATACTTGGAGTCATCATAATATATAAACATTAGGGAACTACCATGAAATTAGTCTTTATTACTCATCTACTCTTATTTCCTTCTATAATTTTAAGATCAGGAAGTGTTCCCCCTCCCCACTCCCCACCTGCCTTCTACCTGATAAAAACACAGAATCACACGCTTGGAAGAGAACTAAAAAAACTGAAGTTCAAAAGGTTGAATGATTTCCACAGGGTTCCACAACTAGCTGGGGACAATTTTCTCTACTAATAAAAATGCTTTATGCATGATTTTAAAAGAGTCATTTGCTGAGCACCCAATTTAAAGCAAAGTCGGATTATAAAGACACGGGAAATCAAAAACAAGGTTTTTAAAAAGTAATTTAATTGTGAAAATAAAATCTCCTTTTTGAACTCACTACATTGAACTTCTTCTTCCTATTTCTAATATCCTCTTAAATCCCAACCCATTCCTCTCAATACCATTTCTCTCTCCTAGAAAATCCCTGCATATGGCCCATTCTCAAAAGACTGCCTGTATCCTAATAACCTGGGAAATAAACCAGAAGTGCAGATTTCCAGGCAGAGTCGATTTAGTGGACCAGCAATGTCAATGTAAACGAGCCCCCCAGGTGAGTCTAACTGTGCTCTGAGGCACATGATTCCAGAGAGTATACTAGATTCCAGGATCCAAGTAGAAAACTTCTAATTATCATAGTAGATTTGAGCTGGAACAACAAAAATATATGCATAGTTGCCTATAATTTTCATGTTCCCTCTGAGGTCTGAAACAAACCCAAGAGCTCTGTGATTTGGATGTACCCTGGTAATCATATCTGCTTGGAGGTTTGAAGTTTTTAGCCCTTCCCCTTAAGACTTTCTTTCCCTCTGAACACATTTCTACTTGGGATTAAGTTTAAAATGTCTTAACACTCCCTCTACAGCTAAAGGAAATCAATTTTGGAAAGTGTTTCAAAAGACTACTTTAAAAAATACACAATACAAAATTTTCTCTTTGAACCAGATGACTGTGATGCATAGGGCAAACACGGTAGGTAATGAGAGAAGTAAACACTGGGTTTTCCAGAAGAACTAGCCCTGAAACCAAAACCTAGAAAGGAAGCTGACCATTAAGTAAGTGAACCAGAGGGACAATAGCTTAGGCATATCCTAGGGTAAGTCTGAGCCCGAGAAAACTAGAATGAAACAGACAAAGCCCTTGTCCCAAGCTAACTTTCCCTTACTGCTTCATTTTAAAATAGGACAGTGCTGAAAATGAGAATACAGAGTTTAAGTGAAATTTTAGAACTCCTCTGGGCACCAAAAAAATTTTTTAGATCTAAATAAATACTCCTTACTGGATTCAGCAGTGCTCATTTATACTTATATCATCTAAGACATTTTAAATCTAGAGGCTCCAGAGACCAAGAATACAGTATGCTGAGAACCTGAGTCTATGTATTCCAACATCAGCTCTGACAGACCCACATTAGACATGAGAGCTGGTCTATATGTAAATGTCTTAATGGTTAAATGAACAAATAAATGCCATATAACTTCATAGAACCAAAATCAACATTAAGTATCAAAGATAATGTATAATGCTTCAGAAATGCTATAAAACAAATAACTCCAGCAACAAAATCTGTTGAAATTCCTTAGAAGGCAAAAAAGTCAAAGTCACAGCCGTAATTTGCATATTCCAGTTGTATGTCTCCTTGGACTGGGGTTGAGAAAGCAGAGAGTGGAACAAGACGGAGAAAGAGAACCATCCACCATGAGATGAACAGGCTCAACTATTCAAGATCTACATTAAGGGTTGTTTTTTTTTCGGGGGTGGGGGGGCGGTGATCTTTTTCTTCTTTAAATATTCCTAATAATCCTCAAGGCATTTTAAAAATAGAAAAACGCAGTAATGGTTCTGCTGAATCGCCATTCACTCTGGGACTCTATCAGTGCAATTAAGTTTTTATCACAACTGCACAGTGGCAATGCCTGGCTGGAGTATGTATCTGAAACTTCCTGTTTTGGCGCAGGCCCTTCAAGTAGGCAAAGGTTTGCAACTAAGGTCTAAACCAGTTTTTCTGTTTAACAAATACCTGATTGGGTTGTATGGAACAGGCACCAAACCATCATCTGAATACCTAGGGTTGCTTTTTAAATCCAGTTCCCATTATTTTAAACATACTTCATCAGGATTCTTTGACATTTGGGGGGCACTCTCCTTGTAAGTTTCCATGTTCTCTGTTATGCTTTGTTTCTGAATATGCATAAGTTGGGTTCCCAGACATAATATCACGATGGGGGGCAGGGTCCGCCACACCACCAAACAATTCTCAGGACACCAGGAGGGTGTTCGAGAATTCAACTCAGTTCTGAACTATCTTCTGGGAGACAGCATTAGATTTCACAGGTTAAAGGTTTAGTCCTACAAGACTGCCCCCCCACCCCACACACACACTTCAGACACCAGATGCAAGCCCAGATTACCTGTGCTTTTGACCAACTGGTCACAGATTAGAAGTTCCAATGATCCTCCCCCACAACTCAGAGTCCCAATCCCAAATCCAGGCTATCACCTATACTTCTACCTATATATTAGAAGTTCCCAAAATATCCTTCTTGGGTTCTATTAATTTGCTAGAACAGCTCATAGAATTCAGGGAACCATGTTACTTACTAGATCACTGGTTTACTGTAAAAAGATAACTCAAAACAGCCAAATGGAAGAGATACATGTGGACAAAGTATATGAGAGGGGTGCAGAGCTTCCATGGTCTTTCCAGAAAGGCCATTCTCCTATCACCTCCACATGTTCACTAACCTGGAAGCTCTCTGAAACCCAGCCTCTTGGATTTGTATGAAGGCTTTGTTACATAGCCATGATTGATTGAATCATTGGCCATTAGCCATTAATTCAACCTCCGGCCTTTCTTCCTTCCCCAGAGGTCATGGGGAATGCATGACTAAAAGTTCCAACCCTCTAATCACATGGTTGCTTCCACTGGCCCCATCCTTAGGGGCTTTAACATAACAAAAGACTCCCCTCCAATACTTAGGAAATTCCAAGAGTTCAGGAAGCTCTGAGCCAGGAATTGTGGATAATGACCAAATAAATATGAGAAATGCATTTTGGTCACTTGAATGACCAAATATATATTTCTTATAAATCACAATTATGCATTTCTGATATGGCATGGCAGGAAAAAAAAAACAAAACTGACCAATGAAGAAGCAACTCTTGACACTGCCTAATTGCAAATCACTCTTGTTTCTTCATAATTAGGCCTATGGAAATCTTTATGGCAACATACATACTCTCTCTCCAAAAGGTAATATCAAGTGCTTGGTAGAAATATGAAAAGATGCCATCATAAACGTCCTTAGCAGAGCATCAACTTATCCCAAAGAAATGACTTAATAGAATGAACAAAGTGTGGGAAAGGGACAAATTACAACACATCAGTTCAATAGAATGTAGGACTTGACTATTTAGGTTAATTGTTATACTTTGTCCTTTCTTATGCTCTAGTCTCCAATCAAAAACATTCATCAAAGTTGATGGAATGTTAGAACATACACACATGTAGTTACTGATACAACTAAGGAAGTTAGTAAGGCCATTCTGAAAAGAGCCGAGCAGCAGTAAACACACAAAAATTCAAAACCACTGCAAGGGTATAAATATTCCTAGCAGGAAAATCGGACCCCCACTGAATGCTTTGATTATCTCAGAGGGCAAGTGGGCATTTGCCAAAAGTAATTCCTTCTTCTCTATACTTCTTCAAAGGCTTTAATACATGTAACTTTAAAAATCAATGGTATTGTAGATAAAACAGAGCCTACTATCCATATTTCACAGATGAGGAAACAAAGAATTGAGGTTGGTGGCTTGTCCAGAGCAGGTTAAGTGGCTTGTTAAGAACAGAATCAACTCTAGAATCTAGGCCTCTTTGCTACAAATCTGAGCTCTGTATACCCACAACATACTCCTGTTTGCCCTTGACTGTCACAAGAACATATAACTCCTGAAAACTCTGCTTAGTGACCTGGTATCATGGATGATATATTCCTATTTGCCCTTGATCCACACGTGCAAAAATCCCCTGAAAACTCTGCCTGGTGGCTTGGTCACATGGCCACTCCCCCAGACCACTGGCATTTGTCACCGTTACCCGCTGCAGTTAACATTTCACACATTTCTTTCCTAAGCCTCCAGCATACCTGATGCAAGAGTGGGAGAGGCTAATATAAGCAAAACTGAGACCAGCTTTAGTGCTAAGAAAAGAACTTTCCAGAGATGAGAAAAGAGCCAGCAATCAGTTTTAAACCTACTTTGCCAAGTGGTTCATGAGCAGCTGTAACATCTGCCTATTTTTCTCTGGGAGCCGATGAACAAGGCTGTGGATTTCAGAGACCCGAGACTCCTGGTTCTCCAGTTCTGCAAAGGTAGAAGGGGGGTTATATTTGATCAGTATCACAGCTAAATCGGTTTACAAGACAAAAATCAAAGGAAACCAAAGGTTGGACACTAACAAGATGGATTTCTCAGAGGTTTAAGATCCTGTTCTGTGTACCCATGACTAGAATGTCTAGATCTAGAAGTGCTTTTTAATGCTGCTTTCTGTAACAGAGGTCATTTTTTAAAAAGAGGCTGTCAAAAACTCAAGCCAAAATGATGACATGGTGAAATGGAGCCAGTCGGCTGCATACCCAAAACAGGAACTAACTTGGGAGCAGCTGGCTCCCTAGAGTGACGGCTTCATTTCAAGGAAAGAAGGAACTTTATGCACTCGTCGAGTGATAAACAAATCGCATATGAACAACATTGCATGGGTCTCAAATATCAAAATAACATCTCAAGACAGTATTAAAGAAATCGAAGGCAATGCCCAGTTACTCTCAAACTATGTGTGACAGCCAGCCTGGTATAGATGAAAAGAATGGCACATAAAATATGTAAATCTTTCTGCCAACCTGTAACCTAAATCATGGCCTGTCATGTTCTCTTGGTTGAACTTGGGTGAGTGACTACGTTTGTCTGGGAAATAGAATGATGGTACTCACCACACCTATTTATAGGACTGATGTGAGGTTTAATTAGAGAATGGTTGCTATGGGTTTGGAATTTCTCTGAGAAAGGAATCACATAAACACTTCGCCCCTAGGTTTCTTCCATGTCTTTCTCCTTGTTTTAAGAGGACAACTATAAGTAGATAAGGCCATCAGAATATTAGTTGTTACTAAATTAGGCTAGTAGTAACTACCAGGGTAAACAAACTCTGAAGGCTTAAAGGGAGCAGGGAGAGGCACAGGCTATTAGCATAATAGCACTGTGGGGTTTCATGCCAGATTTAAATCTGATAAAGAATCTACTGCACCTACAGGAGGCCTGCCCCACGTAGACAGATTCTAGTATACTTAGGGTAGCCTGCACCTAATCCCTATGTATTTTAAGACCTGTAATATGATGCTAAGGACCTAGATGGTACAGACAAAGAATGATCAGAGGCTGTAAACGAAAGCCATGATAGAAAGCAGACCTGGAAGTTATATAAATGGTGTTGCTTTCAGGAAAACACTTCCAATGCTCAATTTAGGTAATGTGTAAAATTTGATTCATTCCACAAAATGCTACTTAAGGGTGGGGAAAGACGCAAGGAATTAGAACTGCAATAATCAAAATAAGAAAGGCAAACTTGCTTTTCTCTCTTCTTCCCATCTGCAGAAACACACTTCTGAAGTGTCTCTCCTCTACTGTAAATTCAATGTGGTAGCAAGGCAGTCCTGACTTGGTTTCATTCTTATTCTGTGTCAGTCTCATGAGCGTGCATATGTAGGTAGTTAACAAACAGAACATGAAGGATTAGATAATATTTACTTCTGGATACTGACTGTTCTTTGAAACAGAAAAATCTATTCTCTCTCCCCTTAAAACTGTGACAAAAAGAAAATTTACTTGCTGCTTTGATGAAACTTCTTTGAAACTGGTACATCATAAGTGGTCCTGGAAGCATTCTGGAATAAAAAGATGTACACTAGTCAGCTTAATAAAAACAATCATATTCTCTCTAAATCGCAGCAGCCTAGAGACGGCCAAACTGTATTACATTTCTCAAAGGCAAAGATCAGAGGGAAACAAGGCAACTTGACTTAGTCCAACTTAGTTTTCCTTTTGAAAGGCCCTGAGATTTCACCTGAAATTTTCATTCTCCCTCCATTTTAAGGGAATGCATACAACTATGTTTCATAGTCACAACTAGAAAAACACTAATACAACAGTCTGGCACAAACCAAGAGTTTCCCTTCTCAGTCAGTGACTCACCCATCAACAAGAGCATTCTAAGATATGTCTGAAAAACAAGCAACTACCTAAACATTTGCAAACTCTTGTCTTCCCAGCACCTTGTTATTAGAATCAGTTCATCTGTAAGTACTCTGAGAGACTTTTGTAGGTGTTTTTCTAGCAAATTCACTATGGAGTGCTGCTCAAGAATGCCAAGGGACTAGAACCCCTAACATTAAGCATGATACAACCAAATTTTACCTGCTATTTTTTAAAAATAGGTTTTACAAATTTATATACACAGACAACAGAAGGGTGGTTATCAGAGGACATGGGGACTGGGAAGAGGATGAAGAGGGTAAAGGGGATCAAATACACAGTGATGGAGGGAGACTAGACTTTTAATGATAAGCACACAGTGCAATATGCAGATGATGTACTATGGAACTGTACATTTGAAAATTACGTAACGTTATTAACCAATGTCACCTCAATAAATTTAATAAAAAATATGTTCTATACCTACTATTTCTTAGGAAATCAGTATCACCATGTGAAAAGAAGTGCTAAATGCAAACCTCTATAATGTGGTTTTATGTAAAGTTCAATGATAGTATTTGAGTTACGAATATTTAATGAATACATTAAACTTTAAACTTCAGGTTTTTCTGATAGTCCAAATAATAGGCTTCTCAACAGACTTTACATTATTCTTGGCTTAGGTTTTATTTTATTCTCAGGATTCCATAAGTCAACTCTTAGTCATCCCTTGCATTACACCTTATCCTTGACTTCAAGACTCTTCCATCCCCAATAGCCAATGAAACCGGCATCACCAATTCTTTTTCCTCCTTTGCTTTTGAGCCAAGAGAACCTTCATAGAATCTGTACAAAAGCTAATCCATTCATGATGATAGTTCTCCACTTTGTGTAAGACTAGATCTCCCCCACTTTCCTGTGCAAGAACCACAGTGAAGAGCTGTAATGTTCCTACCCTTCAAGTCCAGCATAAATTTCAATCTATTCATGAAACTGAGAGGTGGGCCGCTAGTCATTTGCTACTCCCTTAATGACAGAAGGAGGGGTAGGGAGGCAGCAGTAATATCACATACATTATTAGAGGAAAATAGTCTCTTTTGCAGTAAAGTGATATTTTCTAATCTAAGCAGAGTCAAAAAGGAGTTCCATTAAGTTCTCATTGTTAAGGACCAACGTCAACAATGTATGCTATCTGCAATGCATAAAACTATCAAAATATATAGGGTATGTAATCACACATTCGCGACAGAATGGGATATGTGATTCCTTGTTTTCTTAACACAGTATTCAGGGATTTCAGGGAATACCATATTTTAGGTTTTGTTAAAGACTAATTGTCATAATAGCTTCTTCTAAAGACCAAAGTTGCCTAAATCACTCATGGCACTACTGCACAATGGCAACCCATCAACTATGGATGATTTACAATCTGAATGACCAGCTGAGCTAAGTGCACCCACACATAGCTGTTTCCATATCTCAAACGCCCACCCAACAGCTCTCTGGAGGCTGAAAAGAAAAACTGCTTTCTTCCTGACTGCCTGATTACGAGCTGGCACTCCTCCATGCAAATGGAAAGTCCCTACCTTAGGTAGGTCTTCAAAGCACTAGTGATGGTCTTGATCTCCCATTCTGCACAGATATCTGTTTCTGTTTCAGAAGCTGTTTTGGGGTCTAAAAGAAAAGACAATGTGTAAAGCAGAGCAGAAAATACAGCTAAAAAACAAGCATACATAAAAGCATTCAGCCTCACTACTAAGCAAAGAAATTTAAATTAAAACAAAAATGACTCCTATCTTTTGCCTATTAAATTAGAAAAATGTATAAAAATCCACATATCTATTACTGGCAAAAATGCAGTAAAACTGATCCTTTTGTAATCTGCTGGAGGCAAAAGGGATAAATGCAGCAGTTTTGAAAAGCGATTTGGCAATACGTATCAAAGTCATAAAGATGTTTATACCCTTTGAACTGATAATCCCACTTCACACAATCTATCCTCAGGAAATAAGATAAAGCATGAGAAAAGTTACATATCCCCAAAATGTTCAACACACACTATTTTCTATAACAGTAGGAAAAAAATTTAAAGAGAGACCACCTAATGTCCAATGATAGAAAAATGATTAATTATGGTACGTTTATTTGATAAAATATTATGTTGCCTTTACATGATAATGATGGCTATCTAGCAATATGTGAAATGCCTGGATTGTCATGTAATAAAAAAATCGTGTAACAAAAAAAAAGCCCTCAAGATTTAAATGTTTGTGAGAAACTCATATGAACAAAGGCTTAAAGGAAATACTCTAAAATTAAAATAATGCTTGTATTAGAGTGATAGAATTATGGTTTCCATATTTTCTAAATTATGACTTCATTCCATTACTTTTACTGCTGGCAAGGCAGTTGAAAATGGAGTCTTTCAGTAAATTGAAGGGACAATCCAGTTTCCTCATAGTAAATACTAGTGATTTACCTCTCAGTTCCCATTCCCTTTTGTTTCTGCTCAGAGCCTCATTTACAGTTGGGCTGCTACCCTTTTCTTACACCTACTCCAAGTGCTCAGGTGAGGCTCCCTCCTTTCAATGGTGGGGAATGAGATTCGAGACAGACCAAAGTGCCGCATCTCTCTGGACCCTGTGACTGGTTCAGAAATGGCCCAAGACCTAAGCCAGTTGGATCAAAGAGAACTTCATTACTTTCCTAGGAGATAAAGGAAAGGCTATCTGCTATTTCCTGGTTGGTTTGCACCTGGAAGGTTATACAGCTGTGCGAGGTGCCATCACATAGAGCCTGAGACTGAGTCCAACAAACAAAGCCCGAGATGGTAGAAGCAGAAAAATGGGTCTTGATGACATGGGTTGAGCCCTTCTATCTCTCCATGCCTTTTCAATCATGTGAGCCAAAAAATGCCTTTTTTCCATAAACCAGTTGAGGTCAGATTTTGTTTTCTATAATCCAAAGAGACCTAAATGATATAGCAGGTAAACAGAGATGGCCACCAGACTGTCTCTTTCTGTATAGTCTCTGTGAAGAGTTCTTCCTGCAGGGCTAACAGTCTTCCATTTGGAGAGAAGAATGAGTCACAGGTGGGCACAATACATTTTCTGTACACTGAGAAAGAACCTACTTTCAATATAGGAGGCCAAATAGTCATGAGTGGCTTAAGGATTTAGGCGCTATGTGTTTGCAGGTAACTCTGGGCAGTAATGAACTCTGTCATGTCACATGAAACCAACAAGGAAGAACCTAAAAAGCATGATTTTATTTCCAGGCCCACAGAACAGTAAACTCCACAGAGTTCTATTACAGCAAATTTCTGAAAAGTGAACAAAGTGTGATTTTTCCAAATATCTAAAACTGCGGTAGCTTTAATTCTTTTCTTGCTTTGTCATCTTACACTGTTAACGGTTTTTTCCTGCGGAAGTATATGTACTAAAAAACTTTGCTTAACCTGACCTTTTCCCCGCCCAGGACCAAGACACATGGAGCGCTGCCATCTTGCATGGTTCCTGGATGCAAGACAAACGTTACTGTACATTTTTCTGAGGAACAAACCAACTTCTACCCAAGAAGAGTGAACATGACACTAAACAAGCAGCAGTTGGCAGGTCTGGGAGTTATGAACTGTTCCATGAATCACATTTAGCAAACTAATGATTAGCTTCCACTTATTCAGGCTCTGTAACCATAGGAATATTGTGTAACATTACAGAGAGGAGAGTCAAATTACAGCCAGGCTAAAGGGCTTTTTATAGCACTGATGAGGCAAGGCTCATAACTTGAGCACGTCCATTTTAATTCATTTTATATCCAAACTAAATTGAAGACAGTCTCACAAGCTACCCCATTCTCAGAAAGTGCTGCCGATGTCCACACCTCCCTTCTGTCAGTGCTCCCCGCACTAACTAACAGAGAAGCCTCCTGGTAGCATCTGAACAAGATGCAAAGCTGTAATGTAAAATTTTCTTCAGAACTCCATACTTTTCTGCCTACCATGTCATTTGACCATTGCAGTGCTTAGTAAAACTGACATAAACTAGAGGAGCAATCCAACAAACAAAAAAGCATTCTGTGGGTAGAGCGAAATGAGTGTATTTCCTCCTCTACCTACTCAAACACAAATTTGGAAAAACAGGAGACAGACTAGAAGCAGTGGTGACAAGGGGAGGTGGTCTTAGAACTGTCACCCTGGATCAGTCCAAAGATCCATCTCGTACACTGTTGTGTTGCTGACAAAAACACTAAGGACCTTCTGGAGGAAATGATTAGGAAAGTCACCTGTGTATTCTAAATTTCCCAATAACACATTATAATTTTTTCTTTAACTGAGAAGGTAATATAAGCACAAAATAAAAAAATAATTCAAGCAAAACAAATAGATATACATTAAAAAGGTTCGCCTTTCCTCCGCTTGGGGCAACTGCTAATATCAGTTGTATACCATCTCCAACAGTATATGCATGAACAAGCAAAATATGAATACACACATCTTTGTAAAAACACAAACAGAAGCACACTATACATGTCATTCTGTTCAGTGTTATTTTCATTTAACAATAGCTTAAGAAATTGCTCCATATCAGTACACAAATATATCTACTTCACAGTACTTTGTTGTGCCATAGTTAAATGTCTCATTTATGGAAATTAAGATGGTTCCCTGCTTTTGCTATAATAAACAATATTTTTACATGTCTTACCTGTAGAAAAAAATTCCTCAAAATGGAATTTCTGGGTCTAAACTATGTGCATTTTAAATTTTGAAATACATTGCTCAACTGCCCTTCAAAGGATGTACCACTATATTTAAGTATGAGAGTGACTCCTTCACTAGATCCTTGACATCATATGATTGAACGCTGATCCTAGCCAATCTGATGGGTTTAAGAAAAGGTTATATGACTGTTTTAATTTGTACTTTAATAAGAAGGAAGATTGAGAATTACCTCCTGTGTCTGGATTCAAGTCTACTGAGGTACAGTCACACTATTTCCATAATTTTTAAAAATATTTTACTTTTCAATTACAGTTGGCATACATTATACAGTTTAAGGTGTACACAGTTCCATAATTTTTGACAAATATAAATAATCATGTAACTATCACCACAATCAAGATATAAATAATTTCCATCACCTCCAAAAATTAGACTGTGCCCCTTTATAGTCAATCCCTCTCCCTTCACCTCCAGCCCTCTGGAACCACTTTCACATAGAGTACTTTTGAAATTCATTCAAATTGTTTACGTACCAGTAGTTCAATCTTTTTATTACTGAGTAGTATTCAATTTTATGGATGCACCACAATTTATTTATCCCTTCACTAGCTGATGGGCATTTACATTGTTTCCAATTTTGGGCTGTTATGAATAAAGTTGCTATAAATATTTGAATACAGGTCTTTATATGGACATTTTCATCTCTTCGGTATATACCTAGCAGTGGAACTGGGTAAAAATAAATAAGAGTGGGTCATATAGTGAGTACATTTAACTTTAGCAGAGACTGCCAAATTATTTTCTAAAACAGCTGAGCCATTTTGCATTCCCACTAGCAATGTGAGAATTGCTTCACATCTTCATCAACACATGATATAGTCATATGCTTAAAATTGAAATTTTAGCTATTCTAGTAGGCATGTAGTGATAACGCATTTTTTAAATTTGCTTTTCCTTAATGACTAATGATGTTGGTCATCTTTGCATGGGCTTTTTGGCCATTTGTATATTTTCTTTGGCGAGCTGTTTGTTAAAATCTCTTGTCCATTTTAAAAACTAGGCTGTTGTGTTCTTATTACTAAGTTGCAAGAGTTATTTTTAATATATTCTGGATACAAATCATTTATTAGACATATTTTGCAAATATTTTCTCCTGATCTGTAGTTTGTTTTTTTCTTTTTCTTAATATCTTTTAAAGAGCAGAAGGTTTTTATTTGAATAATGTTCAGTTTATCAGATTTTTCTATTATGGTTCCTGCTTTTGTGTTTCATCCAAGAAATCTTTTCTAAACCAAGGTCACAAAGATTTTCTCCTGTTTTCTTCATGAAGTTTTATAGTTTTAGCTCTTAGGTTTAAAACTATAATCCATTTCCAGTTAATTCGTATGGGTTCTATTTCTGGTTTCTCTTGTCTGTTCCATTGACCTATATGCCATTCCTTATAGTCTTGCTTAAAATACCATATGGCCGTGCTTTCCTGCATTTAAACAGTTGTATTTTGTTTTCTGTCTTTTTCTAAAATCTTCTTGAACCTTTTATATCTCCATTATGTCTTTGAGGAAGAGGTTTATGTAAGTATGCTATGCTCTACATAAACAAGACCTCTTTTCATTTATCCTACAGTTAAGGCTTTCGAGACTAGATTTAAAACTTAGCAATATAAGAATAATTTACTCCAGCAAATTATTTTCTCATTATGAAAGTCATACATCTTTAAAAAACTTTAATCACTTCCTATATCCAGTATCCAAAAATCCAGAGTATCTCTAGCCACTTCTGTTCTGACATCTAAAACCTCTTACTGTCTCAAGTCCCTGTCTTAGGAGAACCTACCTGAAACCTCCCAATAAGCAAAAGTGATGGTGGAAAGAGCAGAGAGGAAGGTGAGTTTCTATCTGAGGTCTCCATCCTCTAGGAACTCAGAATTGTGGTTAGACATGATCTTACTAGCTTCCGGAAGGATCAATCCCCAACCTAACAATCTACTATTTCGAAGTCATCATCATTTGTCTGCTCCCCTTTACAGATGAATAAAACCAGAAATTCACTTTTTGCATAGCTCTGCTGCTTCTACAAGGCGATGGTCTTCAAAGTCTGAGGCTGTTTCTACCCTTTACTAAATAAGCCTTCAAGTCTTGAGAGTTGTCATGAAGAATGTCTATTACTTTAGGATTTCTTCTGAAGGAAGTCCTCACTTGCTTTTACTTATGCTATTCTGTGAAAGGGTGTTGGAATGAAGGGCACAGAAAAAAAGAATACAGACATTCAAGGTCCAAGATTTGTAAGGAAGAATAGTTCATGGCTAGATCAGAGATCAGTGGGTGAGGCATGTTACTATAATTTAGTGCTTTAAAACATTGCAATTTAATACCTTCCATGTGTTCTCTGTAGCACCGACCTGGCTTTAAACATTAGTTTAAAAAAAGGAAAAAGTTATGGAATAAGATGAGAAAAATAACACCGAATTTGCATTCCTTTACCATCAAGGTAAAATTCTAATAAAGACATGCAAAAAAAGGAACACAAAGTTTCAACAGCACAGAAAAATGGGTTCACTGCAACATTCTGCCTGTCACCAAAGGAATACCAACTAGGCAAAGCTCAGACGAAGGAATGAGGAAAACCCAGTTGGGGGAACAATGATATAGGTCACAGCCCTTCACCCACCCTACAGTACAGCCAAAACCATGCCAGGAAGGGATGTCACATGCATGGCCTCCACCCCAGCACACACACTGGGGGGAAGCTGCTTTCTGGAGTGGACAGAATCATCCTAAGATTACAATACGGACAGTGAAATTAGACTGGGGACAGAGGTGGAGAGGCATCCCTTTATATTAAGGGAAATAAATTCCGATAAGGGAAAGTCTTAGAGGAAACGTGAGGGTGACAAAGGAAGAACCTCAGCACCTCATATTAAACAAGAAAAAACTCCACTTCTCCCAGAATCATAACCAAATAACAGAATCAGGAGAAATCAATTCAGGGGTATAGGTCTACACTAAATGAAAGATTTAAGAAAATGTCAGAAAGGTGGATGGAATCATGTATAATGGTCCTCCAATTTCATATGAGAGGAGGATTCCAACAGATTTCAGGAAAACTGCAGCAGAATAAGGATGATCTATCCACAGTGAATTTAATTGCAAAGATTTATAAACTTCTCTGTGTTCAGATTTGATTAAACAGAAGATTTTTAAAAGCTGATAAAATACTTGTTAGCATAAAATATGGAGCTAAAAGCCTCTACAAAATTTTCAGGAAGTACCTGTTCTGTATGCTAAATAAAATTCAGAAAATTATGGATGCTGTGAAATAAGACACCAAATAAAAAGAGAAATAGACTGAAATAATAAAGATGATAGCTAAAAGGTAGGAAACAGCTAAGTAAGTTAGTGAAGACATCAAAAATTCAATTACAAAATTAAAATCTGCATTATAAACAACAACAAAAAATCAACCCAAAAGAAATTTAAATGAATGATATGGATATGGGTCACAAGTTTGAGAATTTTTACTAAAATGCAAAAAATCAGGAGAAAAACAAACATGAAAATAGTGAAGAATGATGATAATGTATTTTTTAAATTGAGAATTGCATAATAATGAAAAAAAATGTTTTTTCCTCCAAAAAAACATATGTAAAAACTCCTTCATCAGACCCCAATATGTACAAAAGAGTGACTTATCTGGTGATATTTAAAAGTAATGGAAAGGTGGAAATTTTCTCATTATACAGTTATTGGTCAATTGGATAACTATTTGAGGAAAAGAAGAGTTAGTTCCCATTTTGCATGAATAAGTTACATTTGGATTTTAAGGAAAACAAAACGGTTTTATAATCCTGGAATGGGGAAGGTCTTTTAAGGCATAATCCATATAGGAAAAAGACTGATTTCATAAAAGATTAGACTTCATAAAAATTTTAAATATTCATAAGAAAAAACAAAAACAAAAGTACCATAAATTAAGTTCAAGATAAATGATAATCTGGAAAAAAATACTGGTAACAAAGCCTCCATATCTAAAAAGGTTTTACAATCCAAAGATTACTACACCAATCGAAAAACAGGCTAAGAACACAAATAGGTAATTCATGAAAGGAGAAACATAAATCAGCAAGAAAAACAGGAAAAACATCCAAACTCACTCAGGTTTACAGAAATGCAAAGTTAAATAAAAATGCGATACATTTTAAAATATATTTATAATTTGTATGCAAAAAAGTAATAGAGATGGCAAGGATGTGAAGTATAGGGCACTCTCCTGAGACTTTGCTGATAGCAAATTTAGGAATATCAATTAAGGGCCTTGAAAATATGTGCATACCTTGGCCCAGCAATTCAACATCTTAAAATGAAGCTCACGGAAATAATATAAACATTAAAAATAACAACAGCTCACATTTATTGACTACCACATGGAGGCTCTGGACTCAGTAACCCACATGCTTCTTTTTATTTAATCCTCACATTGTTATAGTGGCAGGGACATATGAGATAGAAGACTAGACAGGTTTAAATAACTTGCATAGAGTCAATCAGATAAGCGGTAGAACTGCAACTTGTCTAACTCCAAAAAATGCATGCTCTTAACCTGCACTATCCTATCCCTATGGGATGTTCACCTGAGTATTTTCTAGAATTGCAGTCAGTCTACATATCTGAGCATAGAAGACTGATTAAAGTTATAGTATATCTACCAAATACATGGCCAAAAGAAATCGCATTCCTGAAGAACTTGAAAAACATCAGAAAATAGACATGAAAAAAGTCTATTAAAAAGCAGTATACATGCACAGTGTAATTCCAATTTTATAAACTTTTTATTATATTATAGAATATTATATTTAAAAGGTGAGAGTGATATGATAAAGTGGTCAATTAAGGTTATCTCTGGTCTACTAGATTTATTTTCTTTTTTCTAATTTTCGTATTTCTCCAAATTTGCTATGACCACTTATAATTTCTAATCAGAAAAAACAAGTTATTTAAAATATATACAGGAAGAGAGACAAATGTACTGAACAAGCATATAGCTGATTTATATTTTTAAAATGTTGAGCTAAAACTTGGAAAAGTTTATCTTCACTTAACATTCAGAGGGAGAAAAACACCGAACAGAACAAACATGGAAGACACTCTATTTCTAGGAATCTGCATGTCTTCCTGAGTCCTTTTTCACTTTTCAAAGACTAATAATACCTATTGCTAAGAAGAAGGTGTCAAGTGTAGCTCTTGATATGACACCAGCACAAGGCTCTACCACATTTACTATGAGAAATTCTGGCAAGCTTTCTTAAGGAATCCTAATCAATAAAAAGAAGATGTTCTCAAAGCACTGGCTCTTATCCTCCTCTTCCCACCTAAAGTCCCCCAATATATTAGGCATACACATGGTAAACTCAAAGTGATCAAAAGAATTCTCCGGTTGAGGCACCTAAAAATGGCGTAGATGATAGAGGCTTTGTTCATCTCTCTTGCAACCACATCAAAGTTGAGACAAACACGGAGCAAACGGCAAGCAGAGTTGCCTGGGATCTCGAAGAACAGAAGCACTACAACTAGAGAGAGAAATAAGAAATCAACCTGCAACGGTAGAAGGCAGGAGGGGGAGAAGACAGGAGGCTGTCCAGTCACGAGCACCTGAGTAGGGCAGAGGGTATGGCAGCTGCAGATGTCTCTTAAAGGGGCCATGACTGTGATCAGACTTTGATGGTGATGGGCTTGCTCGCTCTGAGCACCAGCACCGAGTTGGCTGCTCAGGGGTCACCAGGAACTTACAGGGGGACACTGAGTTGTCAGAGCAAGGACGGGAGGCGAGGCTTTCTCCCTGGTAGAAGTACTGGTGGTATCCATTGTTCCTCTGTTGAGCCCTTCCCTCTCCCAGTGTGCAGACTCTGTATATTAGAGGGAATCAACATAGTGGATAAAGAAGAGGATCCAATCACTGGTACAGAGGATGGGGAAGCCAAGGACATCCAATCAAAATGGCAAGAAAAAAAAGCCAAGACTATAATGATAATTTTAAGGACAAAATTGAATGTAAAAACATCGGCATCACAGGGGTACCTGAAGGAGAACAAGAAGTTGAAGAGCTATTTGAAGAAATAATGGTGAAAACTTTCCTCGTCTGGTGAAGGAAATAGACATACAACCCCAGGAAGCTCAGAGAGTCTCAAAAAGATGAACCTAAAGAGGCCCACATCAAGACACATCATAATTAAAATGCCAAAGGATAAATAAAAAGAGAGAATCTTAACAGCAGCAAGAGAAAAGCAGTTAGTTTCCTACAAGGGAACACCCATAAGATTGGCAGCTGATTTCTCAAAAGAAACTACACAGGACAAAGGGGCTAGGCACAAAATATTTAACGTGATGAAAATCCAGGATTTACAACTTTATCCAGCAAAGGTATCATTTAGAGTCGAAGGACAGATAAAGAGATTCCCAGACAAAAATAAGCTAAAGGAATTTATCAACACCAAGCCAGTATTATAGGAAATATTGGAGGGACTCTTTTAAGAAGAAAAAAATATGTATCAAAAACATGAATAAAGAATGGTAATAACTACATTTCTATTAAGTACCTCAAATGGAAAAGAAGTAAATGCTCCAACCAAAAGGTAGGGTGGCTGAATAGGTAAGAAAACAAGACTCCTACATATGCTGCCTACAGGAGACTCACTTCAGATTAAAAGACATACACAGACTAAAAGGAAAGGGATAGAAAAAGATATTGCCTTGATGGACCTAGAGGGTATTGCAATGAATAAGTCAGATAAAGACAAATATCGCATGATTTCACGTACATGTGGAATCTAAAGAACAAAATAAATAACAAAAATGGCAACAAATAGATACAGCGAATATTTTGAGGGCTACTAGATGAGAAAGGGTTTGGGGAAATAGTGAAAAAGGGCAAAGGGATTAAGAAATACAAATGGATAGTTACAAAATAGACATGGAGACATAAAGTGTAGCATATGGAAAATAGTTAACAATGTTATAATAAATATATAAGGCGAAGAGGCGATACTAGATTTAGTGGGGTGATCACCTGGTGAGTTATATAGATCTCTAATCACTCTGCTGTACAACTGAAACTAATATATTATTGTATAATCAGAAAAAACTCATTGAATTGTAAAAAAAAAAAAGTATCTGGTTTTACTTAATTCTAACCCATAATAAAAACACACTATTCCACTTTTGAGAGATTCTGACAAATAATCCCACAGTGTCTGGCACATAAGAGGGCATCCAATGAGTATAGGAAAAAAAAATAGTGAATGAATGGTTGACTATCAGCCCAGTCATGGCAGGGAGAGGTTTAGGGGTATAGGAGTCATGTTAATTTTATACTCTTGGCTAACTCAGTCTAGTACCAGTATCAAGAACTGATGAAGATGAGAGCATGTTCACAAAACAGAAGTGAGGCAGGGCTCTCTGCCTTCAGGTCTGGAGTCCCTGGACTAATGGGTGATTCTTCAATTCCAAGATCTACACTGTTGAACTTAATTGGTAGTGAGAATCACAGATACCATTCTCTACTTTTGATTAGATCTTTCACTGTGGGCATTTTTCAGCTCTGGTTGAATTTCAGTTTGGATTCTAGTCTATCTGTAATGTCCCCATGGCAAAGGCAGCTAGCCTCGTGACTTTCGGCTGCTAGTTATCAGTTTTTCATGACATTTCTCAGATGTTCATCATCATTTTGTCTAACCCTAGGAAAACTGAAGAAAACAGGACAAATATCTTATTTGAGGGCCACTAAGAGAAGCAATAAAAACGAGATCTTTTCATACCACGTTGCTTAGCACAACTGAGCTAAGGTGCTTTTCTTTTAGATTAGCAAACCCTTCTAAAATGTCATATTTCTTTTCACTAGTGTCATCTTACATAAAAATCTGTCATCTTTGAAATCTCTCTGACCCCTCTACTCCCCCATATCCAACTGGTTACAAAGTCCTGTTGATTCTCTCTCCAATCATTTTGAGCCTGTTCTTTTTTCCTGACCTCAGAGCAGCTATTTGGTTCAACCCTCGATAGGGTCATCTGCCTAATCTGTTGCAACCGTCTTCTTCCTCCATGTATTTCCATGATCAAATACATGCTCCACATTGCTGCCAGCGTTGTCTTCCTCAAACTAGCACCTGATTTAGTTACACCTGTGTTGGACATACTTTTGTTATTACCCAGTGGCCATTATTTCAAGAAAACATTCCTCCATCATTCTTTTAATAATCCTACTTAGTCCACAGAGTTCTACAGACTAACCCCCGCCCCCAACCCTACCTCTCCACCACACTCACAGAGGTGGCACAGGATCACCAGAGACAGGCACAGGATCCAGGCTGTCTGGATCCATCTGCTGTAGGTCATGTGTCTAGTCTGAGATTATGAAATAAACCATGTGAATGGCCCTATACAATCAAAGTCCACCCTGAGACTTTCTGCCAAAAATGTCAAGAAAGGTACTCTCCTCTCAGTGATACAAGCTCCAAGGACCACTGAGGCTGGACTATCTGGGACATTCCCACAAAGAATACAGTCAATGCAAAGGCAAGCAAAGGTCACGGATCATGAGGAACCAGAGAAAGGAGTGGGAAAGCCTCAAACGAATGTAAAGATGTTACTGGAGCGACCAGGGTCTTCTGCCACCTTGAACTTAGCAGTTACATAAACAATTAAATGCCTTTATTTTTATTTTAAACTATTTTAAATTGTCTTCTTGACACTTTTGTGTGCAAAAGTCTTAACACACAACTCTACTACATAGCATGGCATTCAAATTCCTCAAAAAAAGGGGGCCATCTCAGCTTTTCGGCTTTAACTCTCCTGTCCCAGTTTCAAGTATTTTCAAATACTAAAATAAATAATAATAATAATAATATCAATACTCTCTGCTATTGCCACCACAGATCCCAATTTCTCTCCCCATGCTGTTGTTCATAATACTTCCTGAATCAGAATTATTCTTCTATTCTCTCCTTCACTACTCAATCTTCTAGATTCAACTTATATTATATACTAGTATATTTTACATTACACCTTTCATATGCATGTATATATCCCCACTACTGAACACTCTGCAGACAAGGAATAACTCTTCCTAAAGTTTCATTTCTAGCACCTAACAATCTGTTTCAGAGAGCATATGCTCCACAAATATTTGCAGCTCCGACTGGAAATAAAACACTGAGGATTGATACCTGTTGGACTCTTAACTGTTACCTACATTAGAATTTTCAAAAAAGTAACCATATCAACATACAGCCCAGCAATCGCCCTCTTGGACATTTATCCCACAGAAATAAATCAATGTTCAGATAAAAACTTGTGCACAAATGTTTATAACAGCTTTATTTGTCATTTCCCCAAACTGGAACCTACCCAGATGTCCTTCATCAGGTGAATGGCTAAACTGTGGTGCATCTGTACAATGTGATACTACTCAGCAATAAAAGAACAAACTATTGACACATAAAACTACTTGAATAAATCTCAAGAGAATTATGCTAACTGAAAAAAAAGCCAATCCAAAAATTGTATGATTCCATTTATATAATAACCTTGAAATTACACAGTTACAGAAATGGAGAACAGATTAGTGGTTGCCAGGGGTTAAGCATGGGGATGAGGTGAGGGGCGAGGAAGATGGATGTAGCCATAAAACGGCATACAGGGGATTCTTGCAGTGATGGAACTGTTCTGCATCTTGATTGTATCAATACCTGGTTGCGATACAGTTTCTAAAGTCTAGCAAGATGTTACTATTGGAGGAAAGCTAGTAAAGGTACACAGGATTTCTCTCTATTATTTCTTATAACTGCATGTGCATCTATAATTATCTCAAAATAAAAAGTTTAATTTTTCAAAGAACTACATCTGAATCTGAATCAACCCTGAATCAAAGAACAGATACTCAGTGCAAATGTACCTTATAAATAATCATAGTTTCAAACTAAATATTTCATCATGACTAGCAATACAATAGAATTTTGCCTACAAGAGGCAAGGAGTGCTCTCAAAAAGAGGTAGAGAGTTATTCTCATCAACATGAGAAAGGAGATTTCTTTCATATGAAAACTATTATCAGAAAGTGGGATAGCGAAATAAATGACAAATACTAACAAGAGAAATGTCCCTGCACAGAAAACTGACCAGGGACCCTGAGTAATAATAGTCCTTCTCTACAAGTACGTGGCCAGGCTTCCATGTGGATGAATAATAGCCACTGATCGGTGAAATCTGATCTGTTTGCCATTTAGATCCATGTGACTCATTGAGACTGGCTGCATTCATATCTGAAAATACAGGAAATCTGCAGCCTAGGCAAATTTGGCTTATTGGCTCATGGGTTTTTGAGTCGAACGTTGCACATTCAGAGATAGTAGTTTTATATTTATATCAGCCAACTGCAAAGATGTTCTGCTGCTCAAATGACAGGAACAAAGAGAATCAAAAGAATTATCTGCTTATATACATTTTGTCTGAGTCACATGACACCTTCTCCATAATAGGGAACACAAGATCTGAGGTTCTGCAGGCATCGGATGTGCCTCACTAAGAAGACAGAGGGAGTCATGAGCTAATAAAGACAGAGTAGGGTGTGGTGGTCACATGAGCGACCAACATCACTGGGACTGGCAGTGGCCGACACAGAGGGTGTGGTGATTTGGACCTGCCATTTTTTGTTTTGTCCAGTCTCACTTCGTACCTCTTCCAGTAATTCCCGCAGCCATGACAACGGGTGAGTGAGGCAGCTTATTTCTGGGAGTTACCTCTTGGAATACCCTGATTCCTTCCCAAGGGGCTGTCCATATTGATGGACTTGGTGACAGAAACAAAGAGAATCAAAAGAATTATCTGCTTATATACATTTTGTCTGAGAGTCACATGACACCTTGTGCCCTCCCCACCCCCCTGAGGCCTGCCTGGCAGAGTCTCTGCTGCACTCACCCATCAGGACACTCAGCAACTTCTGCACTCTGGAATTGACCCCCACGATTCGGTAGAGCCCTTGCTCATTGATCCCTGAGAAGAGAAACAGTGATGATTTAATTAGAGGCATGTCAAAACACAAGTCAAGCCATCCCAGCCAAAGGCACTATTTTCATTTTCTTGGTCGTTCTAAAAGCTGCTCTAATTAAAGTCCCCTGTCACTCAGCTCTGGTCTTAGCGAAGCAGTGGGATTTGGTACAGCTGTCTAGGATTTCACGGATGTGCTGCACACTGCAGCCCTCGTGTTAGTTCAGTCATTAGAGGGGAAAGAAATCTTGCTCTTCTCTTGTCAAAGGCAGCATCTGAAGAGTTTTGAAAGATGCAAAATATATACTTTTAAATAGGTCATATTTAACCAGTTTGCTAATTTAAAAAGCCAAAAATGACATGACAAAAAATTCATACTACAGAAAAGAAAAAATACCTCACAATCTATTTCTACATATAGAATAAAAATAATGAGTGTAAGGACATTTTTAATTTTGGAGAATGTTAGCCAAGACTGAGAAATCAGAAAATCTATTTATTTGTAAGGTAAATATTCATTACAAAGAAAAAGAAGGACCACCTTCATTCAACCCAAGGAAATGTACAACTGGACCAGAAGGGGTTTACCTTCAAATACCCAAACAAAGAACCAAAAACTAATGACCTCAGTACTTTGTTCATTTAAGTGCAAGAATTAGATCACCACTGTATGATTTACAAAAAGGGATATTTAGACCAAATGACAAGAAATGACTTTTCTCCTGTTAGTCCTAGGCTCATCGTATCTGATACCTCTCAACTAACTGATCTCCTGCTTCCTATCTTATTCTCCTGATGCCCATTCTCTAACCGATAGCCAAAGTGAACTTTTCAAAGAGTAAATCTGTTCAAACCATCTCTTTTCTTAATACCTTCCAGTGGTTTCCTATTGCATTTAGATCACAATCAAAATTTACCGTGCCGACAAGGCCCTACACAGTTGAGCACCAGCCTACCTCTGACCATATCATCAACCGCCCTCACTCTGCGCTGCCACACTGGCCTTCCTGTGTCTCCTCCATATCACGCTCAGGCCCCCCAATCCCAGCCTCTGCACAAGATTTCTTCCACCTGGAACATACCTCTCCCAGATCTTTTCATGTTCAGGTCTCACCTTACATGCAGTCTCTTCAGTATAATGCATCCCATGACCTACACTATTGGCTAGTTTGTTTTCTTTACAGCAGTTAATAATACCTAAAATTTTCTTATTCGGTTTCCTGTCTTTCTCTCTACAAATACAATGTAAACTCTAAGTACAGTGATTCTATCTTCCTCACCATTATATCCCCAGCACCAAGATCAGCATATGATACATGATAGAATAAATAAAACAGAAGTTACCTCCATCAGAGCTACTACTTTAGGGTCAAAATAAAATTTCCTGGAAGAAATTTGGGAAAAGGCTGAATCTGCAGTGTCTTCTACACTATATAAAAATGGAACTAATGAATAAAAAGGAAGTGGTTTGGAATGATGGAGTTTTATAGCTAAAATAGATCTATAAAAGCATGCACATCATCTTGTATGGTTCATGAGCTAGGAGACCCTGGTCAAAAACTAAGCGATAGGCCCCAAGTTACTCAGTAGCAGAACCATTATTCAGCAACATGGTGGTTTCTAGAGCTTGTCCTTTCTGAAGTATATCTCATTCTTTTGTCCTTGTGCTTTCCTGGAACTTGACACAATCCCAGCTCCCATTTGACAATGATTAATGAACCCCATAAAGTATGGGAGGTCTGTTCACCTCTGGTCACCACAAATATGTATGTACATACATGCACTGCAGTAGAGAAATAGCCACTTCCTTCATGTATTTATGTTAAAATGGCATTTAACTCACACTGCCCTTATTTCCTCTTTGTGCTAAATGAAAACTTTCCTAGAAGTTAAAACAGCATTTTTGGAGGCAGAAGTTAAGAGACCAAACCAGCTGGAGACTCTGTTCTTCACCACTACTTATCATGTATATTTCCGCCTTTACACCAGAAAAAGTTGTGTCCAGAGCTATTGGTTTGCATTTACCATACAGACTCTAAGAAGGGTTTTAAATGATTATGTTTCTCTCCTAGTTCTGGCTGCTGAAAACTGAACAACAATCAGGTGGCCCCTTCAGCCAAGTATGTGAACTTCACAGTGGAGGGGAGGGGAGTTTTGTTTTGAACTCACTTATGGCTCCATTTTTACGCCTCTACTCTTGTTAACCCTGTATATCTTATATCTCTCATTCTTTTCTTTTAAAATGAAAAGCATTTCAAAACGCCTGTTGAAAAATTACCTTTGTTATGCCTACTTTAAAAATTTTAGAAACGGCAGTTATGGAAAATAGATAAATCAAAGGAAGACAATAAAAACAGCAGGGAGACCTACTGACAATACAATGATACCTGTGCCCGTACACGTCTCCCCTCTCTCTGCCACCCCCAGGATGGGTTACTTCCATTTTTCACTTACTATATATAATAAAAATCTTTAATGTCAATAAATGTATTTCCATTACATTTTTAGTGATTCTGAGTTTTAACTGCATGAATGTAGCACTGCTGATTTAACTAATTTCTGAGACGTTTGGCCAATTTCTAATTTTTTCACTTTAACACCACCTTCAGGTAAACAACCTTATGACTCGACCTGGTCCATGCCCTTATTTCCTCAAGATCAATTTCAGAAACTTCGTTTACTTCGACTTTATGTTCTGATTATATTTTACATATCTTTGTAAGCTGTCTTAACTCCTTAGTGAAGGAAGGTACAGCAGAATAAGCAGACATTTACAAAGGGTTAGCACACATTAAATAACTACCTTGGAAAGAATATTTTTTGACTGAAAACATAGGAATAGAGGCTTATAAGGTTAGGTTTTTTTCCTTCTCTACTTGATGCTTTTTAGACTTTATAAAGATGCTTATATTTCTCAACTAGTAAGAGTTGTGGATCTTGCTTTAAAAGACAGAACTTCTTCCAAACAAATCAAAAGGCCTGGTGGGTTGAGAGGCTATATAATAAACAAGATTCACATTTTTGACAATGGTTCAAATCAAATCCAGTGGACAGACAGTTATCAGTGTTTCTCAGGGGTATAACAGACGAGTGCACTCAAAGTTTCAAATTGTCAGAGCTGAGAAATTGCCTTTGTGGCAAACCTGGAGGAGGAGGGAAAGACCATTGAGATGAACCAACTTCCCTTTCCTCAAAGTCCTGTTCCTATGAACCCAGGAGAAAGGTCAATGTGTGACAGGCAGAGCCTGACTTCAGTGCCACTGCAGGAACTAGGAGCTTGGCCGGTTCTTCCTATCAGGATAGGCCCCAGAGACAACCTCCCAGAGCAGGGTCCTTAACCTGGGGCAACAGACACTAAGAGGTCCACCAGAGAATTCAGGGTGTCTATGAACTTAGACAGGAAAACAATTATACCTTTATTTTTTCTAACCTATAATTGAAAATTAATCATTTCCTTCCATTATGATATAAGCAACAAATCATAGTAGTATTAGCAGTACCTGCAAATTGGTCAGAAGTCACAGATATTTTCATAAGGTATTAAAACTGTTACAGACACTTTAGAATATCACTATTTCCAAACTATGCTAGTTATCAATCCCCCACTATAACTTGTTATTTAAAGTGTTAACAAAGAAACACATATTATTACATTACAACTATATTTCTTAATATTTTAATAACTGAACTTCAGTAACTGATTTCCTTATAATCCCATATATTTGATGTGTTTGCATTTAAATAAAACTTTCTTCAGATCAGTGAAAGAGGCTGATGTCACCAAATGGGTTGAGAGCTCCAACTTCGGAGCAAAATGACTCGTGGAAACACACCAGCAATGGCATTTGGAGAGTTAATGAGTCACTTAAAATCGGAAAACAGCAGGTAGCAGGTCTGCCTCCTCTCCAGATGTGTGACCTTCACTAAGAATGATGCCATCTGTTGAACTACTTTACCTCTGGTTTCCACAGCGTGGATGCATTTCCTGATTATGCTGAAGCCAACGCTGTCCAACTGTGCAGCTGCAAGAGGAAGAGAAGGAGAGTCAAGTTACTGGCCACACAAATCAACCTTGGGACAAGGCTTGACCAACCCAGTATGATTCAGTTCCATGGTGTATCCTTTAAAGTTTCCCACTAAAGGTATAGGAATGACAAAACAAAATTAGCTGGTATTCACTGAAAACTTACCATATGCCAGGAATAGTTCTAAGTGCTTTGTGTATATTATCTCATTTAATTCTTACAGTAATTCTGCAAGGTTATCCTCAATTTATAGCTAAAGAAACGGCAGCATAAAGTGATGAGCACCTACCAGAATAACTAGGCATCCTTTACATCATTTTGTTATTATCAGGAGTTGGACTAATTGCTTACTGGTTGCCTTCAAAAAACATAAATCAAGTGCTCAATAAATGTTGGGTAAGTGGTTGACATAGATTATCTTGTTTTATCCTAGCAAGTCTTCTAGGCTGATACTATCATTAGCCCTGTATTATGGATGAATAAACTGAGATTTCACAAAGCCAGTTAGCTATCTTAACCAAAGTTGCAGGAATAATATGTGGGAGGCTGACACCAGAATCTACACCACCTAACTGCTTTAAATGTGACCCGAGTTAAAGAAAGAAGTAAAATCCTGCTTAGGTGACTAGAAAAAAGGAAAAGTGACCTTGAGGAAAATTAAAGTAGTCAGGAACAGAGACACTACAAGAAGAAGAAGAACTAAGGCAGTAGAGTCATCTTCTATGTGGTAATCAGTAGGTGGTGACTGAGTTTTTCATCTGCTCCAAAACCCATTAATGTCACTGGGACAATAAATTATCAACAGCAGCAATCTTTTCCACAGCACTGAACCAATTTCCACTCTAGCGACAATGCTGGAAACCCACCAAAATTCATCCCCACACTCTCTTTACCCAAAGATAAAGATTTGTGTGGCAACCTTTAGGAATGGGTTCATCTTTGATCTCCTTTAGACACCAGGAGGAAATATTCTGCAAACTAACGTTCAGAATGGAGAAGAGAATGGTAGAAAGTAGGAAGGTGAGTATTTATAAGTGATTTGTCATCATCCCAGGGAAAGAAATAAACTGAGCAGAACTTGAACTCATCTTGGATCTAATCCAAATGGAATCTTTCTCCAATACTTATTGTATATGGGTAAATTTAGATCCAATGAAGATAAAAATCCTTTGGGGGGAAAAAAAATCACTGACAATTCCCCAAATCAAACTAAAAAGGAATAATTTCCCAAAACTTCTCTTCTAAAAAGGAAACAGCTCTTGTTCTCATATGCACATTTAGTGCTTAGTGGTAATTATTATAAACACATTTGGCCTCTGGGATAGTAAGTAAAGTACCGGAAAAGGAAGAAAACCATCTTTTTCTCCCTGGAGACCAACTGCTATACAAATCATTGTTCTTATTCCTTAAAAGCTGTAAGGAACCCAATAACTCGATCCTTTGTTTTTTCTACTATGAACCAAGTATTTACTTTGCAAATTTTGTTGTATCGAGCTTTCTGAGTGAAAGTATAAGCCAGATTAAAATTATTTTTCCAAATGAAACTCAATTAACTCATGCCATAGACATTTCTCAAACTTAATAACAAATTATAATATACGGGTCAAATTCCTATTGAAATCTAAGGGAAAAAATTTTTTTGGAATCTAAGGGAAGATTTTTTAAAATAACAGCTTTATTGAGATATAATTCATACATCATAGAGTTCACCCATTTAAAGCTTATAAGCCATTAATTAGTTTATTAACAAAGTTATGAATCGATCACCATTATCTAACTCTATAACATTTTCATTACCCCCACAAAAAACCTCATACACATTAGTAGTCAGCCCCTATTTCTCCCCGTATTCCGTATTCCAGGCCTTAGAAACTACTAATCTACTTTCTGCTCTATGGGTTTGCCTATTCTCGACATTCTATATAACTGGAATCATACTATATACAGTCTTTCGCATCTAGCTTATTTCTTTTAATATGTTTTCAAGATTCATTTCTGTTGTGATGCCAATACTTCATTCTTTTCTATGACTAAATAATATTCCATTGTCTAGATATGCCACATTTCACTTATCCATTCGTCAGTTGTTACTTCCACTTTTGGCTATTAAAAATAAATGTTGCTAGGAATATCTGTGTACAAGTCTTTAGAAATATATTTTTATTTCTCTTCGGTATATGTCTAAGAATGGAATTGCTGGGTTATATGGTAACTCCATGCTTAACTCTTCAAGGACCTGCCAAACTGCATTGTAAAGTAGTGCCCATTTCACATTCTCACCAGCTACAGAGGAGGGTTCCAATTTCTCCACATCCTTGCCAACATTTGTTATTGTCTTTTTTATTATAGCCATTCTAGTGGGTGTAATGTGGTATCTCACTGTGGTTTTGATTTGCATTTCCCTGATGATTAAGAATCTTAAGCATCTTTTTGTGTGCCAGGAGGGTTTTCTTTCCTTTATACAGTAGTTAGAATAAAGCCTACTGGAATGTATTTGTCAGAAGGGAAATTACTTATTATAATTAAGGAGATTCCTAAAAATGGTCATAATCACAGTTCACAGTCATTTGAAGCCTTGTAGTTCTTCTTTTGAGAAGTGCTTAAGAGAATCTTTGCATAGGCTGATAGTCAAAGAAGTCTGGGAGAGAAAGAACTGCCATTTTGCACAGTGCTCTTGAAAGCAGTTGAAGCTGATTCTGAACTTGAATGTTTTAAGAGGAAGTTTGTAAGCATGGCTTTCTTCTGTCCTGAACAAAGACTCTTTTGCTTCATTACCCCCATGAAGTTTGAGAAGTTTTAGAAATTTAAAGTTTGGAAAATTGGAAATAACCTGGCAACTAACAGTGATAGTCCCAGTTGCAGGAAGATATGTGTTTATAAAGCCGTAAGCACAACTAGCAGAAGGAAGGACAGAGCTAGACATAACTCTGCAGAGGCAAATCAGTTCTTGAAACTTTTCCTATGGAACTGTGAAAAGCCAGATCCTTTTCTAGGTAAGTAATGGGTAATGGAAAAGAATATAATAGAACTTCTAAATATATCCAGAAAAACTTAAATTCTACTAACCTACATTAACTATAATCACTTCTTTTGAAAAATGGCAAACAACACTTTCAAGGAAAAAACACTCTGAGTAAACGTTCCTCCTTTGATTTCCCCAACATTATAAGTTCTCTAATTTGTTTTAAACCAGCAAACCCTTTTTCTTTAAATAAATCTTACATAGATTTTATACATCAAGGTCTTACACATGTAACACAGTATTTATGAGTATACATTAGTTGTCTAAGTTTAAATATGTATAACACATATTTCAAAATCAAACATTAAGAGGTCAAGTTAACTATTAGCCTCTAATGTGTCCAAGTTGCACAGTGATGATAATTATTAGTTTTACAAAGAGATAAAACTGTTTTAAGGAATGGAATACATATTAAACTACAATGCCTAACAAGAAACTCATGAAATATAATTTAATTATCATTCCTCTAAATCTCTAAGCTGGAACTGGTATAAGTTATATCACTGTCCACTGCCCCCATCCTTCCTTGTATCTCTTTGTCTCTCTCTCTCCATCTCTGTTTGTTACACTTACAAACACACACACACACGCACACACACACGTCTGACTTCTACTCTCATCAACTTGAGTTTCCTGCTGACGTCATAATTAGGTTACTAATGATTAACAACTGCTTTATTATTTAACAGGCACCAAGTACCACTAATGTGATATGGACTATAGTGCATACACGAGCAGATCATTAGTCCTGCTCTCTGCCCAGCAGGTACATAATCTAAGTTAATTGAGATCTCCTACTCTGAAAATCAAGTTCCCACTAAAAGGTTTAAAACACCATCACCACTGAGCAGTTGCTAATGACAGAAAAAGTCTGAGTGGCCCGCCAGATGGAAGCGGCTGTCCTTAATCCCCTCAAGCAGGTGATTCAGCTCTTTCACTGAGCCAAGGCTCAGAAAAGGTCAGGGATTTATTTGCAATTTCTGTATCCTTATAATCTCCAGAAATAATCTCTCATTAAATATCTACTAGGCTTGCATTATTCCCTTAATTTGACTTGCGATGAGTGGTTGCATGACCGGTGGCTCTAGGGCCGACATCCTCTATCTTAAAGTTATGGCTTATCTTTCTTCCCCAGTCTCAAGTTCAGCTCTGCCCAGGTATACACACAGAGCAGCCTAAACAGTTGTCATATAATGAATATTCACAGAGCTTGCACCAAATACCCAGGTTGACCCGCCAAGTTAGAAATGTGTCATCCTCTTAACTTTCATTTCAACTTCTGAAGCCTTGTTTCTCTGGCTCCTTTTAGAGAAAGGAAAGAGCCAAGGTCACACAAACCTATTTTCTCAAAGTTCTGTGGAGAACATGAGAATGCTGGAGAGTAGGCAGATACTCAGTCAACTTGGACAGTCTTAGGGCAGAAGCGGGAGGGCCTGGCAGACCAATGGGGTTTGCGCTATCATGCCCAGGGTGTGAACTCTGAGACTAAGGAGGCAGATTAAATCCAGAAACTGACTGTTTTACTGTTTAAGAAACAACATACTATAAGATTCAATCGAATTATTTTATTGTCTAAAAGAAGGAGGTTGGTGGGCCAGGTAGACAAACATGGATTTTAGCATAATAGTCACTGCCATGCTCTGCAGCTTCTAGTATCTCACAGTGCCCTCCTTGAGATGCTTTTCCTGGCTTTTTGCCCCTTAAAAAAATAAGGTGTATAGGTGGTCATAGAGGGTGAGAACTATAATAAAACCATAACACTAGCATTCCCTCTCTATCTTACCCCCCCCACCCCCATTCAAATTATCGCCAAGTCTCTCAATTTTATCTCCTAATATCTCTCAATTTTGTCTGGTTCTCTCCATCTTCACCACTACCATCCTGATCCTGGCTTCGATCATCTGTTACTTGGACTACTGCCATGATCTCCTAGCTGGTCTTCTCACACCTGCTCTGGCTCCCTTCAATCTGTCTTCCACATTGTAGCCCCTGTGATCTTGACAAAATCAAACCATGCCACTTCTCTGTTTAAAATCTCTCAGTGCTCTCAGGAGGGTAACCCGAATCCTTAGCATGCCTGGACCAGACCCTGCGTGGTCTGGTCCCAGTCTATCTCTCCAGCCTCGTCTCATGCTACTCCTCTAGATCTCAGCATCTGGCTTTCTTTCAAAGCATTAAACTGACCACACTTTCTTCCTCAGTCTTTACAGAAGCTGTGGATTTCACCTGGAAGCCCCTTGGCCAAAGCAATTCCGAATCCTCAGGTCTCCCTTCAAGTATCAATTCCTCAAAAACGCCTTCCCGACCTCTCTGCCTAGGTCAATGCCCCATCCTGCTCTAGGATATAGAGCACCAACAGCTTTGCCTTCAAAGTATGCAGCATATCTGCAAGCTTACATTTATTTGTGTGATCCTATTAAAAAATGTGTCTACCAAACTAGATATGTATCCATGAAGGCAATGGTCTATGCATATCTTTACTTATTTATTTTATTCAGTATTATATCACTGTCTTTCACTGTCTACTACAGTGTTGGACAGAAAGTAGAAGCATGCAATTTTTCAATTTGTGTAGTTTTTCATTTTGGATGCATGGGTAGCAAATTGGTGCCTGAATGGTGGAAAGAACTGCTGAGGGACAGTGTGGTATAGTCAAAATGACCTTTCAAGTTCCAACTGATAAAAACCCTATGACAGTAGGTGAGTTATTTAAGATTATGACCCTCAGCTTTTTCATCTTTTGTGAGGAAACAATGGTTAAATAAAGAAATGAATGGCCTGATCTAACCACTTCCTTCCTTCCTGTATCAATACAAAGAGATATTACCACCTAACAGTACAGTGCTAAGAATAAGTCCAAGAGAAAGGAAAAGCAAAAGCTGTACATGCCAACACATGAAGCAGAGAAGACAAAATCAAGTTTAGGTTTCCCTGGACACTTTTAGAAATCCTCTCTTTGTTCATTGAGGCATTGTCATCACCTAGCGTATGTGGCATGAACCTGGGAATGGCGATAGGAGGGTTGGTTCCTGGATGTCATGTTAACTGGGCCATCTAAACAGATAAAGGTTGAGGAAGGCCCTAGAAGACAAAGAAAATTCTCCCCTAGAGCTTAGTGCCTACCCAACAGACCTCACTCTTCTGGCCCAGGAGCCCCCTTTCTGAAAAGCACTGACTTGCTATTGTTGCCCTATTCCAATTCTCAGAACACCAAAAAATTGGGCAAGTGGCCAAATCACCAATGTTGAACAGAGGAGACCTTTCCATACCATAGGCTGACTGGCAGACGTTAGTCTGTGAAAACAATGCTCTGGGACACACTCTAAAGTTATCCCATACACCCATCCTGGGAATTCTAACAGATCTCCAGGAGACAAATCCTTTTTCAAAGGAGAGGTGCTGATCTACTGGATTAGTCTCAACACACCGCAGAATGGATTACCACTTTCCTAAAGCCGGTATTCAACAGGTGTTTCCTAGCCTGAAATTCTTTCCCCAAAAAACTCGATTTCCCTTTGAACAACAACAAAAAAACCAAAACCAAAAACAAAAAAACAACTTTCAAATATCTTATGGAAGAAACAGAATTCGCTGGACGTGCTGGATAAAAACAAAAGAACTGAGAAGTAAAGGAAGTTGCTGCCCTGCTTTTAACATGGATAGATACAGGCAATTGTCTAGAGTTATTGTGAGCAGGCCACCATTTTATGGACGTTTTATGGACAGCTCCAGGGGCATGTTCTCACCACAGAAATTTGCTCAATTTCCCAATGTGATTTGCTCTTTAGAGTCTGGCAAGCCTCGCTCCTTCTGAATTTAATCAATTTCAGCACCATTAAAAGCCATGAAGAAAAACACCCACATTGAATTCGATATGAAATCCACCTGGACAATAGATTTACAATTGACTCACACATTCAGAGGGGCTCACATCTTTTCTCCTACTTATGTGAAGCCCCAGAACTGCCAGGGCTTTCTGGCCACGGCCCCTGGGAAACTGTACTCATGGTAGCAGCTCTTAGAAGTTTCCAATCGAGCTCAGGAAAGTTTGACAATTGGTTCTTAATTGTCCAGGCATGAATTTTCTACTTTGGGGATTACCCACAGACAATTTCTAATCCCAGATCAGCTCCTCAAGACCCTGTGCTCCATCCCACGCTACTGCCTACTCTGCCCTATACTCTGCTCCCTAGCTGGTATTATTCAGGAGGTCTGAACTAACTTTAATATTAACTGAAATCACACAGACAGAAGTGGTATGTACCAGGAAGAGAACAATGAGCTTTAAAGCTAGACAGACCTGGATTGGAATCCTGTCTCTGCCATCTCTGGCTGGATATGATCTTAGGCAAGGTTCTTCACCTCTCTGAGACTCACCTGTCTTACCTATATGGTGGCAATAGCCCATTTAGGTGTTGCAAAGATCAAATGAAATATACAGTAATAGTGACTTATTTGGTATTCAATAAATGGTCATTACCAGTATTATCAGTATTAGGATGTAATAACATCTAACATTTGAACAAAAGTTTCCAGTTGATGAAATACTTTTTATACCCAAGTTCATGTTATCCTTACAGTAATCCCATGGGGTAAATATTGTTACTGTTCTAATAACTTCTTGCTGTGTTTCCACACTAATGAGTATAATAAAGGATAATACATTACTGTTTATAGACTAAATTAATAAATTATACCTTATTTGATTTTCCCAATATATCTGTTAGGTACTGATGATGAAAAAAGCCAGGCCCATGAGGTTAAGTGGTAAAAACAACGATGATAACAGTAGCTAACAGTCACTGCACAGATTGTGTTGCTCTGGGCTAAGCACTTAAAAGCACCCTATCATCGTCATCATCGTCCTTATTTTGTAGGCAGGAAACCTCAGCTCAGCCCAGGTTAAGGAACTTCTGGAAGATGATGGTGTTAGTGAGCAATGGAACCAGGATTCGAGCTCTTATTCTTCTATTCCCTACTCTTCTGCTGAAGTTCACAACTAGTCAGTAATGGACCAGGGGCCAAAAATCACATTTTCTGAATTCTGCCCTTTCCATTCCACTGGCAGTGCTCAAATCTAGTGAACCAGCGAAGTAGGAGGCATACTTATTGCAATGCAGATTCTCAGTGCCCTCCCAGATGTTATGCTTCAGGAGGTGTGAGAATCACACTTGAAATATGGGATGACACTTTATCACAAGCAATTAAAATTATTATCACTAAAGACAAACAGAAATGATTGTTGACTATTAATTATTTGTCAATATCTATACCATGTTACCCAACTGATAATAACAATTCACCAGTGCTTTACGTCCTAATAAGGACTGTTATCTTGTGCCACTGGTGGTATATGAAATAAATAATTCTAAGTGGTTCACAAATAAATATTTATAATAGTTGTATACTTATTTTAATGAATATTGGAAATTCTTTGGCTTATCACACATACCATGATATATTTCTTTTTAAAATAAATTTAGGTTAAAAAGAGTGACTGGATTTTTTAAAAAGTAAGTAGTAATCCAAGTGGTATATGTACATGCAAAAAAAAATCATAGAGATGATACACGAAGAATACACTTGGGAGATATTGTCCTAACTTGTCCCAGACCAGGCACTACAATCAACCTGGCTGAAAAGACAAGGTGGAAGGGTACCATATTCTACCAGCAAGATGTCCTATTTTAAAGTCATCCTTGATTCCTTGCTTTCTCATCAGCCCATATCCAACTCATTAACCAGTCCCATCAGTAACAACTTAAAAATATATCTAGAACCCACTACTTCTCAGCACCTCCATTGCTAATACCTTGATCCAAGCCACAATCATCTTTTGCATGGATTGCTATAGTAGCCTCTCAACTGTTTCTACTTTTGCCCCCTACAGTTTATTCTCCACCTAGTAGCCAGAATCATCTTTTACAAATATACATTGGCTCATGTCACTCGCCTAATCACCAAGCTTCAGGGGCTTCTCACGACATGCAGAACACAATCTTACCTCCTGACCATGGCCTCACGTGGTCTGCTCCCAGCCTACTTGACTACTTTCTCTTTGGCCTCCTCCAATCCAGTCACATGGTCCTTCCTGATATTCCCAGAACACAGCTAGTTCATTCCCACCACTTCAGGGCCTTTGCATGTACTGGTCCCTCTGCCAGCAATGTTCATCTCCCAGCTCTTGACATGTCTTACCCCCACTCCCTTTGTTCGGTTTTCTCCTCAAATGTTACCTCTTCAGAGAGGCATTCTCTGTTCCAGGTATCTAAAATAAGCTACCCGTCCCCTGTTACTCTCTATCCCGTTGCTCTTATTTCTTCATAGAACTTCTTTCCACCTGAAAGTATACCTTTGTCTACTTACTTACTGTTTGTTGTCAGTTTCTCTCAATAGTATAACTCCACGAGAACATGGACTTTATCTGATTTATTCATTACTGTAGCTTCAATAAATATTTCCTGAATGAAGAAACAAATATAATCTACATTTTCACTAAGAAACAGAAACCAATAGGTAAGGAAGTCTCCACATTCCAAGAGCCTCAAATGGTGAGCAGCTGGCTGGACACAGTGGTACCTTCTAGAGCTCAGGGGCTCTGCGGTGGAAAGCACAAGTCAAACAGGACTGATAGGGATCTCATTCATCCCCTGACCTCTCAGCATGAATACTGCCAATCAGAATTTTCCTCCCTAGCCTACCACAAACACTGGCATCCATCTTCTTTTTCATGGTTTCCACGGATACACACAGAGACAAATAAGCTGAGAGGGACATAGAGAAAGTAAAATAGGTAGCAGGAAAAGAGATGAAATCCTTTCTTGGCTAGGAATAAACCTACCAGCTCTCAGCCTGAGTCACAGGAGGCTCTAAGACAGCTGTAAAGTATTCCGATTCTTGGCAAGACACAGGCAGCCAGAGTGGCAGTGTCTGAGTTCTTGCTCAGTACAGGCTGAAGGCTACAGATCAGCTTGTGGAGGATTGAGTGTTTTCTTGTGGGTTTTTACATCTGCAGTCTCCCAGTCCACCTTAAAATTCCAAATCAAGACAGCCATGAAAGAGCAATGCTTAATGCGCACTACATTAATCAGGACCATTTGTCTCCTACACAGGGATCTGGACATCTTGAGAATGAATTACAGTCCAGTGGCCTCAATTCCTTTCTGCCTTGAGGCCTAGGTGGTTGTGTACTGATTTCTCAACCAAAAGAGATCATCTCTAGCTTTCTGAAAGTGGGAGCGTTTAATGCAGAGAACCAATTGCCTCTGCCCATCTAGATCCCTTTCTTGCCTTTACCCACCTGTGCTCTTACCTTGATCTGCCCTAGGAATGGTTTAGATATTTTTTGGTCACAACAAACTCTGAGGCAGCAAAGAGCAGGAAAAGAGAGGACATTCAGAATCAGAGGCCTATGATTTGCACTCAGAGCCACTATTAAGTGGTTGTGTACATGGGCACACTTCACCTCTCTGACCCTTCTCCTCATCTGTAAAGTCAGGCCTTGTGAAAATCAAATAAGGCAATGTCTGTGAGGCACTCTGAAGAACTCCAAAGAGACTGTCCAGTGTCATGTTTTTATATAAATAGCCTCTGGTTTTGGATAAGTTATTGATAATAACAACAGCAGAGAGCAATATTTAATGATTGCCTAGAATACCAGGCACAATTTAACTAAAGATTTCTATCCTAATCCCATTTAATCCAACAAACAAAAATAATATAGGTACTAAAGCTATCCTCTTAAGTACTAAGAAACTAAGGCCTGGAGAAATGAATTTCCCAAGGTCACACAGTAAGTTGTGAGTCTGGGATTCTGGTCCATGTGTGTAATAACACGCTAGAGCCCATGCTCCCAACCACTGCTCAATACTATCCGCACTGCGGGCAGCAGAGCATGATAGCTCCTGCTAAATCTTAAATGCTAGATTCGAGTTGCATGCTCTGAACACTCTGATTAGAGTGGGAAGGAATGATTTCAATTAACTACAAGTTTGCACTGAGAATGAAGCCTCAGTTTTCTCATCTGTAAATGGGTCAACGACACTATCTACCTTATAGGGTTCTTATAAGGATGAAATGACATAATGCATGTCGAACACCGAGCACACTGCTCTATACAGAGTCCGCACCTGGTAAACATTATCAAGAGCCTGCGCTTGGTGGCAGAAGGGGAACTCTTAGTCTCTGCCTCAAGAACCTCTTGCATTGGGTTTTAGGAGTTAAAGTCGCAGCCAAGGATCTTCTCACTGTTGCTGGCCTGAAGCCCAAACTGGGATGCCAAGGGGTGGCTCACACCTGCCAGACCATGGCTTGCTGTCACTACAGAGCCCACACCGCCAAGGAAAAGGGGAATATTAGGCCACAGTGAAGTTGCACACTGCATCTGTCAGTCTAAGGTTGGCTGAGAAAGGGAATGGATTTGTTAAGTGTCATTTATGACAAGCAAAAAGGCTTCTAATTGTCTAGGTGAGTCCGAGGAGCACCATTGCCTGTCATATTTCTGAGGCATGGGGTCTCACCAAACAAAACGGCTGGAAACCCCAATAATAAAATCTGTGAAAAAACAACCTATTCCTTCTTCTCTTGCTGGCCCTAACCACCACCTCAGCCAGGAATATTCTCAAAGTGGGGGTGTTACTGTTCAACTAAATATAATTTGAACTCTACACAGGCTGCAGCAATTGTACGAGTCACAATGAAAAGAGGTACAGAAAGTCAGCACTTAAGTGAGCCAGTATTTCCTGATTGCAGCTCAAGAAATGAAAGTGGTAGCCACAGAAACCTGCCAAGGCACAGGAGGGAGGGGAAAGAGGAAAGAAAAAGGGCCAAAGGAGGAGTGGGGGCAGCTGGAAGGGAATGTAGGCAAAGGAGTGCACGAGCGAGCGAGCACCTGTCTTCTATCAGCCCAGGCCTGGCAGGCATGGACGGAAAGCTGGAGGGGAAGGTGTACTCAGCTGACTGCCTCGTGGGCCAGCGCACAGGAGGCCAGGTCGCCATGCCCATTATTGCCGTCCATCCTTCTCAAGTTTAAGAGGGGAAATGTTCTATTTATAAGCCACTGACAGTGGAGACCTGGCAGCCACTGGATGACTCTGACCCCATAGGGATCCTGGTTACAGGTGTCTGCCTTCTCCTGTCTCTCACTGTAGGCGTTCTCACAGCAAAAGGCTGAAGGTGACTAGAAACAAAAGGAAAAGAAATCCTCTTTTCTGTCCTCTGCTGCTTTCATGAGACTGTTAGAGTCTTAGTAATGGTTCAAGGCTATAAAACCTTAAAAACAAACAAACAAACAAAAAACCCAGTGATCCATGTCATCCCATCGAGCCTTTCCCTATAATTTTCAAGACTAAATCTCTTTTATTGTTTTACAGATCAAGGAAAGCTGAGGCACAGAGATAAAGGCAATGTACCAATCAGAGCGAGGGCAACAGGCACACAGAGCAAAGGTAATGATACCCTTCCCATCTCCTCTCCCAGTCCTCAATCCCATCTTCATGAGACAAGAAAAGCCCTGGTGAAATGCTGTCAGGGAGTTTGAGCTGAATGATGGCCTAAAGAGTGACGAGTACATGTAACAGAAGAACATAAAAAGCAGGTTTGGTTGTGCTGCCAAATGCCTGTAGGAGGGTAGCGGGCTATGTTACGGTTCTGCACCTGGGAAGCTCCAAAGTCATTGAAACGTATTACTCTGGCTCTCCCAGTGTCATGCGTGATGTGTGAGGGGCCACTCATTAGAGGAGACTCCCTAAGAAGAAATATGTAATGGCCCCTCAACCACAAAGAGCTGGGTGGGTTAGGTGTTGGAGGTTGATGATAAAAACTCTTTCAGCCCCAGTGAGTTGACCATATAATGACAGGATGGCAGAACAGAGCAAAGATTTCAAGTGTATCAAGAAGAGGTGGTAGGGGGACGACTCTGGCAATCAGGCAGACTCTGGTTTGAATATCAGCTCCACTACTTCTCAGCTGTGCTACCTGAACCTCTTTAAGCTTGTTTGCTCAATTGTAAACTTGGCCATGAATAGCATTTCTGCAAAATGCAACCAATCACATACCACTTTCATGCTCCCTGCCATTATTTCCTGCTATCTTAGACTAATTTTTAAAAATTCATCCTTTTATTAAGCTAAGGGTTAACAAACTATAGTCCATAGGCCAAATTCACCATTGCCTGTTTTGTAAACAAAGCCTTACCAGTTAACACCCGCACCCATTCTTTTCTCTATTGTCTATGGCTGCTTTCACACTACAACAGTAGAATTCAGTGGTATCGCAAAACCAAAAACATTTATTATCTGGCCCTTTACTAAAAAAGCCAACCTCTGTGCTAGGCAATAACATTAAGAAAACCAGGAGGTTTATGTGTACTTGTGCCCCTCCCCAAGCTAAATGGTAATTTAAAATGTTTGTTGAGTACATCTAAAATGATCTTAGATACCACCAGTCATGTCCATACCCCACTCTGAGAAATACACTCATGAGGATCACATGAACTAACTCTCATAAGGCGCCAAGCCTGAAAACAGCAGGAGTATTGGCTGTCACCCTTCCTTCTCCTCCCTGCTCCCCTCAGGAGCAGTCCTGTCAATACCATGAGCTCTTCCTCCTCATCTGAGAGAGTAACAGGCATGACCAGATAATGAGAAGGATAAGAACAAACAGTAATTAAGCACTTACAAGCTAATATGCCAGATACTGTGCTGAATCTTAATCCTTACAGCAACTTTCTGAGGTAGGCGCTATTATTACTATTTTACAGAAAAAAAAAAAAAAAAGGAACAATAGAGAGGTCCAGCTCTAATCCACAGTTCCACAGCCAATGTGTCAGCATGCTAATCTATACCATTCACTTAGTACCCTCCATGGAAACGGCTCTCTCCAATCCACATGGCAGGACCTACCCACAAGAAATATCTGAGGTATTTATAAAAACTGAGGTACAAGGATGCTCAGGCTGATGTTACTCATAGGACATGCAAGTCCAGTGACAGGAAATGGTTCAACAAATTAGGATATAATCCTGTGACAGAATATTAAACCACCAATATGAATGGTATTTACAAATAATTTTCATGACATGGGAAAATGCTTGTGAATTTTTAAAACAGATTTAAACAATTTTATTCAGTATAATGTCAATTAAGTCAAAATACATATTGACATTGACAAATACATATAAAAAAATCATAAAAAAAAGGCAGTAAGAAAATATCTCTGAGGGTGGTATTATAGGTAATTTTCATTAAATTTTTGAAAATCATTGTTTTATTGCCTTCATATTCTAACAATGAGTTCATATTATTTTTATAAGAAGTGAAAATACATGTTTTTCAACCTGTTTAGAAGTGAGATTCTGAGATTCAATGTCGACACCCTATAGATGACTAAATCCTAATTCCAACTTTGCATTCTTCCTCCAATCACTGCTCTTCCCCCCATAATCCAGCATGAATGACAAGATGGCAAACTACAGTGGGTTCTTGAACATTACGCAAAGGCTTCTTGCAAAAGTACTAGATTAAAAACAAACTGGAAAGAATAAAGGAATTAAGACTTGGAAGCAAAAAAAGTAGTTACATTTCCTTCTTCTGGGAGGAGGGAAAGTAGGAAGTTTCCATTTTTTAAGTCTTTCTAGCTGAGATGGAAGCCTGTTCTAAGCTTACTCTCAAATGGCCTTGGGCATTCTGTCTTCACACTGGGTACCTCTGTAGATAGCATAAATATTACACATACACACAGACACACACAACTGTCCATTGAAAGTCCCCTAGTTGCTCGAATCTCAACAGCAGACCATATATTCCTTAAAGGCAGAGGCACATATTCTACTTGCGGATGTCCTTGTCCCTCAGTACTCAGGTCGCCCAGGGCCGCAGGCCCTTAAGAACTCTGAGGGTTTTTGATCAAATGAAGAGCTACAGGAAGAACTCTTGCAGTCAAATCTAGTAAAGGCTCAGGCAGGAGCAAACAAAAGCATATTAAACAAAAGTGGGAAGCAGAGTAAGTGATTGCAATGTTCTCTTGAAAAGCCACATGGTCAGTGTTGAGCTGGGTTCTGAGGTGCATGAGAAGGTATGTCCGCAGCAACTCAGTCATATTCTTTTGAATATAATCTGACTAACCTATGGAATTCAAGGGAATACAAACAGTAAGGAAAGTGGTACTAGGAAATCATGATTAGGAGATTGAGCCCTCTCTGTCTCATCTGTCAGCCTTCAGTCTTCAGACAGCTGGAGAAGCAATGGGAGAGCAGCGTGTCTATAAACAAGCTAATCTTTTTAGAGCTAACAGGCAGTAACATTATTTAAAACGTCAAACTTGAAAAATACCCACTCACACTAGAAAAGTCTGCCTTTCCCTTAGATTTGCACTGGACTGGTCTATCAGATACCTCTCTGACAAGTTCTTGGCTTTCTCATTTTCCCTCAGGTGGGACTACAGGACAACAGCAGCTGAGAAGAGGCCACTTCCTGACTTCTCCTCCTGCTTCTGATCCAGGCTCATTTCAGAGGAGAATAAACAAATTCTCATGGAGACTTTGGGGAGTAATTCTCACAACTGTAGCCAAAGGTAGGGCAAGCAACAGGACATGGAGACCTGAGAGATATGCATTAAGATGGCAAAGGGGACCAGAGAGGGTGGAATGGGAGGAAGGGTCCTTGCCCACGGCAAAGTCCTGTACTTTGTAATAATAAAGTGGACAAATCAGTGACAGGTGTCAGCTGTCTAGGTTCTTGACACTGATGAGATCACTCCCTCAGTAAAGAAATTTAGGGAACAACGAACCATACTTCCTTTCTCTCTACTATCCTTACTCCCATCTTTTCCCTTCTCTTCTCTACCAGGTAAGAATTTGACCAAGAGAAAACTAGGTGTCACTGACGTATATTCCTGACATTCCAGGAACACACTCAGGGAAGGATCCTGATGGCAACAGGATCCCCGGGGTGAAAGGCCCGTAGAATTGACTAAAAAAGCAAACTGGTTTTTAAATACAGTATTTAGGAATTAACAACCAAGAATACACAAGATCTATAGGTAGAAAACTAAAACTCTATTAAAGGACACAGACAGTTTGAATAAATGGAAAGACATTCAAAGCTCTTAGAGGAGATAGGTTAATATTATAAAAGTGTTGATTTTCCCTAAATTAATCAATACCATCCAAAGTAATCCAAAATGAAAATTTAAGTTTTGAGGAACTTATCAAACATATTCTAGAATTTATATAGAAAGATAAAGGTCCACAGCAGCTGAGTCAACCTTATAAAAGGAAGGTAAAGAGAGGAGACTTAAAGTAGCAGATATTAAGACTTGCTTCAAAGTCATCATATTAAAACCAGAAAAGAATGAGCACAAGAACAGACAGACCAAGGAGATAAATAGCTGAGAGACAGAGCACATATATACAAACCTAATGTACAATAAAGCTGGCAGCAGAAGTCGAAGGGAGAGAGAATGGACAGTTCAGTAGATGTTGGTAGGAAAAATGACTCTTCATATGGATAAAAATAAAATGGATCATCATGAAACACCATATACAATGGTAGATATTTGCTAGACAAATCATGAAGCCAATAAAAGAAAATGTAGGTGCACATCTCTGTGACATGGGTCAGAAAGGCATTCTTTACAACATTACTTGAAAATCATAAACTAGAATGCAAAAAAGAAAAGATGAATTTAAATATATAAAAAGTAAGGCCTTATACTCAAAGGAAGGATATCATACATAATATTAACAGACAGATGACAAGATGGAAAGACACATTTTAAAAATCTACAACTAACAAGGGATTAATATCTAGAGTACAGAAGGAACTTTACAAATAAACAAGGAAAAGATGGCAATTGCAAGATAAAAATGGGCAAAGGACATAAACTGGCAAAAAAAAAAAAAAAAGAAACAGAAGAGAAAACCTAATAAACAGGCATATGAAAATATGCTCAAACTCATCATTAGAGAAATATAAATTAAAACAAGCTATCATTTTATAAGACTTACAAAAAAATTAGAAAGCTTGATAATGGCAAGAGCTGGCAGGAATAGAGAAATCCTCACGTAGGGCTGGTGGGACTGTGGACAGAACACTCAGGAGAAGAACATGGAGCCCTCCCTCAAACTCAGTATATGCACAGCCTTTGGTTGACCAGCAAGTCTCCTCATAGGTAGAACCTTAAGAACTGCTCATTCAGGGGCACATATGGAGATACTCATTGTGGTGTCGTTAGTAGTGATGAGGCGGTGGAGCGCATCTTTGCAAAAACTGAGACACATTGTTCAATACCATGGAGTATGTGGCAAACAGAAACCACAGTCTAGAAGCAGACAGAAGAAATTACATGGCTCCTAACACAATACTGAGGGAGCAAAGTAAGAAACAGAATGAGATAAAAGATACACATTGTCCGAGAAGATAGTTTAGAAGTACACATTAAAATAGTGGCCTATAGAGGAGGAAAGGGAGTCAGGAAAAGAACGAAAATGAATGAATGGAGAGGCCTGTGATGATAATATGCCACCGATGGAGGAGTATGATTAATTCAATCCCTCTATAGCTGAGATCGAAATAGAGAATAGAGGAGGAGAGGAAAAAGTCTCTGCAATGAAATGAGCATGGATTAATCTGCTGCCATCCTCTCTCTGGCAACAGAGCCATTAGGAAAATACCAGCAACTGATAGACCTTAATTATGACCCTGTCTTATACCCCACAGGCACTATACATCCTGAGAGAAATTTCAAGATGAAAGCAACAAATTCAAAAATGCCCCCAGAGGAACTTCCTTCTGCTACCTGTTCATTCTGGCTCTGATAAAATGCTGGCATTCAGATTCCCACCAAAACATTTTCCAGAAAGAGAATGCTAGACATTTGGTATTTAGATATTAAAGGTGAAGAAAGCAGTACCCCACTCTTAAATTCATATCAGATTGATTTCTTAACTTTAAAAGAGTTTTGATTGTGGTATAAATAGAGTTGCAGAACAATTCAGAGCCTGAGCAAGAGTGCCACCTGTGGCAGTTAAGCCCTGCGGGTGGGTGTGGGGTGAGACTGCAAATTACTGCGACCAAGAGATACTAAAAATACCACCACTTTGGAGGGGGAAGGGCAGCTAAGGCACTGTATGGCATGAAAAACGGTCCTGATGCCAGAGGAGGTGAGGAAGCACCAACCCAGAACACCACCCTGGGTTTGCCAGCTTGGAAATCAGTGGTCAGGCTATCTTAAAAACCTGGAAACATAATTTCTATCTAAAATACTCCTGGAAAAGTGGCCCCTATGTTTTAACCCATCTTTTTCTCTCCTGCTTACTAACTGAAAGTGTAAGCAATTGAAGAATCATTACAGACTCAGAGCAGCCAACTCTCTGTACTCTGAATAACAGGATGCCAAAGCAAAATGGTATAAATGTCTGTTTTCCAAAATGGAACTTTTTGTATGTTCTTTTCTTAGGTAGGTAGAATATCCTTGTGGTTAACAGTAGAACCTTTAGAGTTAGAACTCAGATTAAATTGTGTCCCCTGAGTCTACTATTCTCAACTTCCTAGTCTACAAAATAGGTCAAAAACACTTATCTCACAGTGTTGCAAGCATTAAATGAACTAATGTGCATAAAACATTCCAAAACAGAGTTAAGTGGTCAATAAATCCCACCTATTTGTAGCTATCATTGTAAAATATATCCTCACTGTAGGCAATGCAAAGCATAGAGAAGTATTTAAAGTATAAGGTCAGTTCATCCCAATAATCCACGTTCTACCCTGATAAACAATTTGATAAAAAATGTATTTCCAGACTTTTTTTCTATCAATATATCTAGATGAATTAAGTTATTTTATTAAATGCACTGTTCTCTAACCTGATTTTTTAAAAACTCAACGATATACTGTGGGCATCATTTCTACAAATATACCTAGATCTCTCTTATTCTTTTTAAAGGCTACATAGTACTCTACGACATTTTAAATCAGTTTCCTATTGGGCATTTACATTGTCTCCAATTCTTTACCATTATTACCAATACTTCGGTGAACTTTGTTGCACAAACATCTTTGTGCTCTAGTCTATTCCTTTAGGATAAATTATTGGGTTAAAGGATATTCACTTTTCACATATTCCCAAAAGGCCTTACAGAATGATAGAACTAGTTGGCATGCCCACCAATAGAATCAGGGTCATCTTTCAAATTTATTGGCACTTATCTCAAGGAGAGAAAAGCTGGTTCATAAGATCACAGTTATAAGAAAATTTCAGGTCAGGTCTCCATTCATATGCTTCTCACCCCCCATAGGTCTTGGGTCCTCAGAATTAGTGTGTCCCAGGTTGGGGCATAGTATGGGCATCTGTTACTTTAGCCTGCTTGGCATCTAGCCTCTCTAATCCTGGTGAGTTCTCTGATTTCCCTCTGGCAAACTACTCTGATCCCATTTTATGCAGTATGCTTGAAACTGTCAATCGAGGTGTCTTGTTTTTCCCTTGGTGGGTCAAAGCTACACCAACTTGATGCTCTTTTCTGGAAATCTGAATTTTCAGAAGAGTGAGGCAAGGACTAAAAACAGTTTAGAGTTTTATCATCCTGCAAATATCAAAAAGACTCTTTCTCATTGGTTCCTGGGTCTCTAGAGCTAGTATATTTTCAGGCCTGGTTCTTTAGTTCTTCCTGCCTTACTGTGAGTTACCCCACCACCTTCCATATTCCTTCATAATTAATACTATTGTTTTTGCTATTGTTATTTTAGCCCAAGTTAGTTGGAGTTGATTTCAGATATTCTAAAACTGTACCACTGATACACAGTGGGAGGGTAATGATTTCTTTGCTTCTCTGAATATTTACTTTAAAAAATTTTCCCTGTTCAATTCTTGAGAGGGAGAAAAAAAAACGAAGAAACATTTTTTTCCTTCTCCTAAAGGACTCTTAACCTATGAAAGCAACCATTCCAAATTATTCAATATCTCATGTAAAACTCCTGGTAAATTTCTATTTCTGAAAGAATGCAAGAAGAAAAATCTGTGTCTTATAAGGGATTTCACAGACAGACAGACAGACACACACACACACACACACACACACACACACACACACAGAGTCAAATACACACACACAGAGAGACACACACAATACACACACACACACACACACACACACACACACACAAAATAGCTTATCCTTTTGTCCACACAGAGAAGCACTGTTTAACTAATTTTTCTGACATGACTGGAACTCATAGTAGGGCTATCTTTGCATTTTTTTCCAAGCAGATTTTACAAAGCAAATCTAAGTCAAGGGGACAGGATTTCCTTTGTACTCTTGTAGCAATCTAGAAGGAATTTGTTTTTTCTCCTATGCACCAAGGAGATAATCAGCCCAAACGCTCTAGCAGTAGCAGTTTTATTTTAATCTCCTCATCTCTACAAGGTTGAAGGTGCCCTTGGAAATCATGATTAACCAGAGTGCTCAGAGCCAGCAGCAAGGAAAACGTCCCGTATATTCTACAGAGGCTGCCCACGGTCACTGCCCTCAAAGAAGATTATTACAGAGCTCACCATCTTTACTCGGTCCTCTCTCTAAAGAGGCAACAGCACACAGTTACTAAGTGATCACTAAGATAGTTACTGCCTCTCCAGTCCTTTGAGCAAGACTGTGTCGGAAGCAAAGTCAACTCTGGCTTTATCACGGGACTGGGCTCTTGGGGAGCAGGGTATTAATGGATTAAGTGACTTTTAAGTGATGATTGGAGCTACATTCTTAAGATGACCTAGGATTAACTGAGATAATGTACATGAAAATGTTTTGTAAAGTGTTAAGAGTTACATAATGCTAAGTGTCATTACAGCCCTGCAGTCTGGCTCACTGAATGTCCTGGAGTCACTGATGTGGTAAGTCAGGGTGGAAGTGTCTCAGGCTGCTGGGGAAAATGGGGGCAGACCCAACATGCCCACAGCACCTCCTGGTGGCTTTTGCCCTGAGTAGCAACTTCTCAAAGCCCAATCCCAACCCCAGCAGTAGACAATTATACAAGCACCATACTTACTCCCTTCGCTCTGATTGTCTTTGTTCGAGTTGTAGACCTAGAAAATAGAAATAAACATTTACTTGTGTGTACTTTACACCACCCTACAGGTTCAGTGAAGAAAATCATTATCTTCCCATTTCTCCTAGTTTGCACTATAAGATGAAAGGCAATTTCTAGCCGCCAAATATGAATCCCTTCTATAATCCTCTACTTCTCAGCTGTTCTTAAGTGTATGTACATTAGAATCATGTATGGAACTTTATTATAAAAATATCATATTCCTTCTTTTAATAAAAACAAACTATGTGTGTATGTAAAGTTAAAAAGGAGAAAATATTTTACATTAGTTATAAATCATTAAGCATTAACTGTGTACCAGGCAATGTGCTAAGCAATTCATATGAATTATCTCAAATTATCCACACAACATTTCTGGTGGGTAGGAACTGTTATTATCATTGTTTGACAAATGGAAAGTTTGAGATTTAGAAACGTTAACTAAGGCCTCACAGCTAGTAAGCGGCAAATTCAGGACAAAGAAACATTACAAACTGTTAAGTGTTAACACTGGGGATTGGGACCAGTCATTCTTTACCTTACAGACTTTTGAAATTTTTAATTTTATAAGAATATATTACTTTTACAATAGAAACTCCTTAAATGACTTACAGAAATCATAAAAGAAAAAGTGCCCCCATCCAGAAAAAGGGAAAGTGTCCTATATTAAAAACAGATATTGACATATTGCAAGAGTTGGCAAGCTTTTCCTATAAAGGGTCAGACAGTAAATATTTTAAGGCTTTGTGGGCCAGGAGGCAAAAATCAATGATATTATGTAGGTACTTGTATAACAAGAGTAAAAAAAAACTTTCTACAAATTATTTGCTGATAAAATTCAAAATGCAATAACTTCTCAAAATACAGGTATAATATCCCCAGCAGGAGAAAATCCCTTTTAGGGTTTCATGGCTCTCTTTTCAGAGATTCTTGGCTCAGTTTCCCTAAAGATTAAATAAGTGGTTCTCAACCAAGAGTGGTCATCAGAATCATGTGCTGTATCTTTTTTTTTTTTTAAGTTATAATGACCTGCTTCACCCTATTAGGCCTTTTCATACCTATAGAATCATAATTGCCAAAGAAAGATTCAGGCACTGATTTTTTTCTAAAGTAAAGGCTTTATTTTAATAGTGTCAGCATATCAGGAATTGGCAAAGTATGGCCCACAAGCCAAATCCACCTCATTACCTGCTTTTGTATAGCCTTTGAGCTAAACCCAGTAACTGTAGATGAATGAATATCTGCAATAGATTTGATGATAGGAAATACTAGCTTTGTACCCTAATTAAGCTAAATGTTACTCCCCCTCTAAAAAAAAATCAATTTCCTCATTAGTAGATCTGTATTTCAAAAACTTATATTCCTTGGAAAAGGTATTCTCTCTGTATCAGAGGGAACACAGATGCCCACTCTCCCCTGGCAGTACCTCCAACATGGATATAAGTGGAGAATTTTAAGTAGACAATGGTTTTCTAATTGAACCTCACAGCACTTGTACAAGGATGCCAAAGAGGCTGGGAGAGAAGCTAAGACTCTGAGTATCTAAATGTCCTCCTTCCCTTCGTTTGTACTGGCTTTATCCATATGACTATCAAATAAGGGCATACTAGCTTTGCAAGTTTAAAGACCTCTTAAATGGGTAACTTCTGAAGTTACTTGCAATTCACTAATTTGTTTATTCATTTATGCATTTCACAAGTATTTACTGTGTGCTTATAATGACCAGGCAATGTTCTAGGTGCTGGGAATATGGATAAACACAATGGCTATGATCTCTGCTTTCCTGAATCTGCCTACTACAGAAGAGAACAGAAATAAACAGATATATAAATATGATATTCAAATATTGATAAGTACAGTGGAGAAAATAAAAGAGGCTACTGTGGACATAATGTGGGGAAAAGCTTCCCTGAACAGGTGACATTTGCATGAGACCTGAATGATCAAAGAGGACCTCCTTGGGAAGACTTAGGGCCAATGCCAACCACAAATGCACTTTTTTGAGATGAAAAAGCCATGGCCTTTCGGAAGGAGGAAGGCCAGTGCGGTTGGCATTGGTGCAAGGCAGGAGATGAGGACGGGGCAGAGGGGCAGAGATGTCATTCTTGTGACCTGTGAGAGAAATGAGTAGCCTCGAACATAATAGCTAAAACCAGTGATCCACGGTGACTAGTATTTACAAACCTTGGAAAGCTGGGTAAGGAAAGTGCAGGGGAAGAGACTGCATTTTGGCAAGTAGTTTTTTCAGCCATCCCTGATCACTTCATTCTTCCCATTAAATTCAAACATCCCATCCCAGAGAAACTTGCTCTTATTTATAAATGGCAAAATCTGGAAGGAATGGCAAAATGCAGGGCTTTCAGCCCTTCTTTAATAGAAAGTGAGTTTGAAACAAATTATTTTCCTTCTAGGCTTCCTGGGTCTCAGGAGGTCCCTGCCTGGAACACCCAAGCATTCTCCAAATTGGGAAGGTGTGATCAATGAGCCAAAGGCACCAGACACATGTGTCACCCGATCCTCTGAGGCCAGGCCATTAATCTCTGCCTGGTTTGGGTAAATGAGCCAAAGAGAATGAGTTTTGAAATGAGGCTAATAAACCATGCCCAACAGCAGTGTGTGAGTACAAGGCCCAACTGGGAAGGCTCAGGGTCTGGGAGCAGCTTCACAAAGGCCAGATGGTACATGGGAAGAAGGTGGAACCCTCTTATCATGAATTAGGCGAGGACAACAGCACTAAGAAGGAATGGCTTTCTTTATGGAACATTTACCAGTACCATACATGATATCATCTAATCCTTGAAATTACCTTATGGTTTAGATACTAGTGTTATTCTCATTCTACAGATGTGGACCCTGAAGCCCAAAGAGGTTACACAGTTTGTCCAAGGACAGAGAACTGGTAGAACTGCATACTACTATTCAATCTTGCCTTTACAGGAATGTTACAATCCTCTTTTACATTTCCAGGCAGTGGCAAATGCACACAACACCGAGCCACTCCAGTCGTCTGTGGTTCATAAATACCTTACATACTGGCAGAGGCAAAGAGTCAGTTTTTCTGGGGAAACCTTCTTCCACAGAAATCATGGTTGCCCACTTGTGTCAGAATGAAGTTCAGAGGTAAGGGCAATTTCCTGAAATGAAAGGTCTCTGGCCGTGACTTCTGTCTTATGATCGGCAGAGTTATCTTACATTTACATGCTTTCCAATAAGTGCCTCCAGAGCATTTGTCTTGGAAGGACAGGACACAACTCTCCAGGATCAATTCAAGGGGACATGAGTCACTAAACAATGCCTGAATTATGGTTCCCAGGAAGACTGAATTAGTTAACATACCTTCTCTACAACCCAACTTAAGCCATAGTTCATCCTGCTTAGCCAGGGTACTTGAAGACCTGGCCGCGCTAAAGTTTCTTAGTCTTCTGGCTTTATAAACTTTGATATAGGTATGCTCTAGGTTCTGCTGAACACTGTATGTGAAGTTTTATTAAATATCCATGCCAATAAATGTTTGTTTTCAAGTGTATGCTTCTAGAGAATAGGAATTACACGTGTTTATCTTATCAGGGTCCATCTGAGAGTCATTATGGAATAATTACAAGAGCAATAATAATGAAAACGATGATGACAAAAGCCTAGTTATGCGTCAGAGACCATGCCAAGCACTGAATATGCACCATCTTGTTTAGTTAAACCTAATTATTCCCATCATACAGATGAGAAAACTGAAGACTTAAGGAAGTCAGGTCACTTGCCCAAGGTCAGGTAGCTAGAATTGGTCAGAATCTAGACATGAACTCCTTCCTACAGTCTGTCTCCAGAGCCTAAGCTCTCAACCACTAACCACATAATAAGAAAGACATGATGATGATGATGATGGTGATGATGGTGATGATGGTGATGATGGTGATAAAGGTAATGAGATGTCCTGGGCAGCTAAGGTAAGTCACTGGAGGAAAGAATTTGTCACGAGTCAGAGAGAAAATAAAACTGGGAACGGCCTTCTGATTCCAACCTGAAGCGTTTATCACTAACCTATGCAACAAACTGGCATCTAACAAAGAAGTAACACTCCATATTCTCTCTGAATCACAGGGCTTGAACCTGAAGATAAACACTGGGCAGGAAAGTGGGTCTTTATAGAGATCATAGAGCACAGTAATTCTATGAGTCCTCACCCAGAAGCTACAGTGGGAGTGCAATTTAATAAATCAAAGGAGGGTGAGGAAAGCCTTCATATGCTTCCTCTGCACTAAAATGTGATTTTGCAATAAATTCTGTTCACTGTTGAGCCAACTCAATTTATATGTCCCTAGAGAATTAAGAGAGACTACAGAATCATTTAAATTCCTAGAATTTTTCTAACGGTAACCTTTATTACCATTATCCAGGCCTTAATAAGAAAATAGAGAGGAATTTCTTAACTTGTAAATTAAAAGCATAAGTAAAGCAATAATTAGACAAAGCAATCTCACTTTCTCTCAGCTGCATTAGTACTTGGCCACACCACACTATGGATCCAAATCTGCACAAAATGAAGGTGTTGGAGAAATAAATTCATAGGCAAATTTATTTAAAACTACTGCTCCTATCTAAAGGCACTTGAACTCACACCTAAGCTCTGTATCTCTGAGGTCTCTTCCAAGTAGCCTGGAATATCTAAACCCCTTCCACTTGGCTGTTCTCCTAACATGCCAATGTGGAGACATACAAAACAGAACTACATACCCACAACTTAAATTACTACACCATCAGATATCATTCTGCTTCTTCTCTGTGTAATACAATGGACCCACCAACACTCGGACTTGCTCTTTTGAATTGTTTCTCTATTTATACTAATCTGTTGCTTAGGTTCAAAGTCCAGCTCTACCAGTCCAATCACTTAACATCTCTAAACCTCGGTCTTGCCAGCTGTAAAATAAGGATACTAATATTCCCTACCTGTTGAGGCTGTTGTAGAAATTAAATGAAAAAGAAAGCGTAATAGATAAAATAGATATAAAAAATTTAACACAAAGCAAATTCTATGGCCCACAGAGCATTCATAAAGATTAACTTTCATCACCTCACCATCACCATCACCATCACCCTCCTCCTTCCTTCTCTTCATGCTTATTCCCTATGGGATAAATAGTTAAGCATGGGAAAGTACCTTGAGGGATTCAGTGACACTGGTCTCACTAGCACTGTAATTTAACCAACCGAAACTAATTAAGGACTAAAGGCAATAAGATAAAGTCAAGTTTTAGAGCAGTGGATTCTCAATTTTGTTTTGTTTTCAAACAGAAATCAAACATAAAAGTAACTACCCACCGCCAACTACTTTTTTACCACTAATTATGTGCCAGGCACCATGTTAATCATTTACATTATTTTATTTCATCTGCAAGACTATAGGGCACTACCACTGCTTGTACTTCATAGCATCATGTAGGTGAAATAACTTTCCAGCGGTTACAAATCTAGCAAGTGGCCGAGCTCTTTAGATTAGCATCTGTACTCAATCACTTCATACAACTTTCCTATCCAGTCCTGCTCCCCAGGGAAGAAAACGGCTTGGTGATTAACAAACTCAAACAAAGCTAAGCAGTAATTAAAATGGCAACAATGTAGTCATTATGTAAGTATAAAATTTCCACCTAATTTAAAAAAAAAAGTTATTCTACAAACTTTCAATTAATAAATTTAGTAGTAATTGAAAATCACCACAACCAGCTTGAGAGACTTTGGGATGCCTAAAAAATATCATTCCTGAAAACTGAGCACATACAGGACAAGCTGGCCAATGTTGTCAGGGATTGTGTGGCAGACGGATTTCTCAGTAGAGCACCACATTCAACTACTCAGCAAACTGAACTTAGGAACTTTTAGTAACGCCCCTGAGAAGTTACTAATGAGACATTCTTGGTCTGTGGAACATTGTCCAGCAATGCACATGAATTTTTGGATCACAGATATCCTCTCTTCTCATGGTGGGCCACTAGCCACACTTGGAAAAGCTTTCAAGAAGGAACTTTTGAATCTTAAGCATGTGGGGATAAAACCAATTTGAACAGCTTGGAGTAAATAAGGATGTGTCTTAACCGGAGGGGCCGGGCCAGAGCTTGGGAACTAGGTATTGGTCCTCCTCCTCTCAAGAGAGACATGCCTCTCATCACCAAGCCTGAGTGACAAAACATGCTCAAGAGAATGGAAATGAAATGGCTGTTGTTGCTTTTCCATTTCTCACCTAGCAACACTCCCTTTGGCTTGCCCTTTCTACTGCTACTCGTATTGCATTTGCTGTCTGAGGGAGGAGCTCTGGAAAGTGAAGCCAATAAAAATATATCTGATGGCTCTTCCCAATGACCTATTGTTTTTGAGTAGAGAAATAAAAGAGAGACTGAAATTTAAAACAAAACAAAACCCATGTTGGAGTTGATGGGGGACAGTGCATTGGTACACTGACCAGACAGAAAAGGTAAGCCAGATCTATTATTTCTTGGTGATTATATTTCATTCTTCCAAGCATCAAGCAAATTCTCTTGGAATCTTTACCTTAGAAAATAATAGAAATATATATCTCTGGCTTAATTATGACACAATATAAAGCAGATTTATCTTTTTTGGCTTAACTCAAGGCTATCAAAATCCCTCACATAGTAGTCATTATGCTGAAAGTTAGCCCTACACCCAACAGGTGACAACAAAAGCTAACAGTTTGAGTCCAGATGTCACCAGGGAGTTCTGAAATGAAAGCTAAGGAAGGAGTTATTGGACTTCAAGGTACTGAGTTTCCCCTCCCCTATGCACAATAGGCATCTTAGGGATCAGAGAATCTCTTGGAAAATGGCCCAGCAAAAAGTGACCAAATGGCTGTTTTCCTAAAGCCAACTGGATAGAGTGTTTTTGACGGCCCCTAAAGCCTGACCTCTTGCATACCAACGCACCAGCATGCAGGTAAATGACTGCTTGCTGTTCAATATGTTTATGATGATGAGCATAGACAGAAAAATAAACTTTCTTTTTCATGAGTTCAAGCACTGCCTGCTGCTTTGTACCTAAGAATATAAAGGGCTTACCTCTTGTATAATTCCTCGGGGGTGGGGAGACACAGTGTTCTGGACACGTGCTGCTACTCTGCTCGGCATCCATGTTTCTCCTTTCCTAAGGATACCACCCTCATTTTCCTTGGGGAGCCCTTCTTGCCAAGTCCATGCTGAGTTTTCTCTATTTTGGGGGAGTGGGGGTGGGGAAGTTAGGGGTAATCCCAATTCCATCTTCAGGTTTGGCCATGTGATTCAGACTTTGTTGCCCCAGGTCAGAAACAGTTAACAATACTTGTTTCTAATACTTTTTATAATGACTACTGGAAATGAGACCTTACTGTCCTGCTCGGAGAATAGAAAACACAAAAACACACCTAAAACTTTTGTGGCCAACTCTGTCACCATATAGGCAAAGCCTGAGTAAAACAGGTCAAAGGAAAGTAGAGCCAGGATAACGGAGACTAGATTTCAATGGCATTGTTCGAGTCCTTTAATCTAAATGCATCTGAAGGTCATCCTTGCTCTTTCCAAGAATGAACCAACAACATCCTTCTTTTAGTTGTTTCTGTTGCTTATAGCCAAGAGTCACACCAAATACAAAAAAGCTCATGAGTGAAAAGCCTAGTTAAGCTTCACAGGGAACTCTAAAATGAGAAACAAAGAAAATTATGCAACAAAGTAGAATGGGAAAGAAAACAGTATATTCATGTTATCCTTGAGTTCTCCCTTCCGTCTCACATAGCCAGTTGACTCCAAGATTGATCGATTTCATCATTAAATATCTTGAATCTATTCCTCATCCCCATTTCTTTTTCTACTAAGCTAGGTCAGGTTTTGTCTTCTCATCTGGACTTTGACACTGGTCTTTTCCCTGGTCTTGCTGACTCCACCGTCTCTCTCTCGGCTCCAATCTGTCATACACATTGGTCCTACAGGATATATTTTCCTAAACCACAGCTCTAGCTAGAGAAGAGAAGCCTACAAGACATCACAATACCAGTCTTCAAATGCTCATAGGGCTGTCATGTGAAAGAAAGGGAAGACACTATTCTGAATGGAGATGAAAGTGAAGGTGGAGTCCAAGGAAGGCAATTTCCACTGGATATAAATAACGACAATGAAGAGCACTTCACGGTCCACTAAAGCAGGGAGGATGGCTGAATGTCGTTCTGACACACAGGACTAAGCACCATTTCATCTAGAAGGCAGCCCTGAGCATTGCTGGGCTGATAAATTCAACTTCATTTGAGGTTTAATTATCATTAACCTGTCCTTTCACCGGCACTAGTGGATTCCAGAAGAGGGGATAATGGATTTGGGTGAGGTGAAGCAGGGTGGTGCAGATTGTGCAGTGGCCTCTGAAGATCTGGCAGTTGGGCCTTGGTTCAATTACTTTTTTGCTATGTGCCTTCACATGATTATTTAACATTTCTGAATCTATTTTCTCATTGCAAAGTAGAGCTAAGTAACAATATCTTGTGAGGGTATTAGGAGAATTACAAATAGTCTTGCAGCGCCTAAAAGTGCTAAAAAATGTTGCTTCCATTCCTTCTACATCCACAAAAATTTCCTACGTACTTGATGGCTGCAGGCTACCCTAATACTTCCCTTCTTTGACTGCTCAAGGCTCTAACAGTCTAGTCTATAAAATTTAATACTTCCAAACACAATTTTTCATTTTCTATTATTTCTAATCTCCAAATAAATCCCTGGTGGCTAGTTCTGTCTTATACTTCTATGGGGCACTTAACAGTGCTGGACATATAGTCAGTGTCCAAAAAATCGCTCCCGTTGAGGGACAAGGAGCTTAAGACAAAAGCTACACATTCTTTTGTCTCGGTCTTTCTCAGTGGGTCAGAAACGAGTCATAATGATCTTGATGAGTAAATTATCCTTACAGTGATAGGTTCACATTTTGAGTGTTGCTGGCACTTACTGTACTTTCCTGTGACAAATCTCAAATTAAGCTGATATAATATCAAAGGAAAAGGTGAAAACAGCTCTTTCTGGAGCATGCAGGTGGTAGGTTACACACACTTCCAGAGAAAGGGTAAGGCCATGTATTTTAACTTGTTTTTGGTCCTGTTGAATTTAGCATGAGCATAATGTTTCTGGGGTTACTAACACTGGTTGTTGTGGGTGCTCCTCCTCCCCCATGGGACTTTGATTTGCGTTATATAAACACTGTTGCCATAGTTATAATTCAGGAAGCTTTGTTGTTTGACCTCATGAAAAATTCAACCTCAAATCAGGATAACATTGACTCTCTAGACCACAATAGACCATCAGAGGGTAGGACCTGCCAAATTCCTGCAAGCTTCTAGAAGGAACTACTGTATTTTGGGTAACAAGCAAGCAACAAGAAGAGGAAATGCTGCAACATTATGCAATTTCCTTGCATTTCATAGTCAGAAATCCTGAAAACCCCTATAAGCAACTTCCCTAGCTTTCAACCCAAGATCAGAATCACAGCCAATGTAAACAAACACTGGATGCAAAAGAGGAGAAAATATCTCTAAGTAATATGCAACTCAGAAAAGTATTTCAGAAAACTTTTAAAGGCAACAGAAAGGACACAAGCTGGTTTTTAATCAAATGCACGACAGTTAAATAGACAGCATCTGAGCTGACATGTATGTAGGATGTGGCCAGCTCACATTGTGAGCAGCCTGCTGGCTTTCACATTTCCGGCCTCAGACTGATGTAATATTAAAAAGTGGGTGTGAACCTAATAGCACATCAGCATGTGGTTTCCACGGGGAAAAGAGGGACCACCTCCCCATCCCCAGACAAAAACTGAAGTCTTAAATAGACTCACTCTCTCTTTCTTTCTCTCTCTCTCTCT
>NW_024349802.1:12738972-12844168 GCF_902729225.1 Pteropus medius | reverse complement strand
AGAAATTCCTCTGTATAGTATACATGACCCCAAATAGGAGTTCGCAAGGTTCTGCTGCTCAAGCAGGGTCCTGCCTAGGAGAGGACGGCCAGAGGTGAGTCACTGCACAAAACCTACTCCTTTCAACTTCCAGTCCGCACTTCCTCCAGAAGACTCAAAGCAAGTGGCATTTATATAGATCTCATGAAATCCCCAAAATGCCACTTGGAGAGGCAGGAGGTGAATTTAACTAACACAAGTGAGGTCAGAGCACTGCTCTTTTAGATAGATGACTCAAAGCTGAGTTTCCTCAGATACAGGTCCTACCTAAATCTAGGAATAGCCCGATGCCAACCTGTGCATATGCAACAAGGGGTCTGGGAATAGTCCCTCTGACTTCCTTGCTCTGAGCTGGTGGGGAGGGATTCTCTGAATCTGCAACCTGAGGAACCTCTATTTCCTACAACCTCCAAGGAAGAGAATAGGCACAAGCAGAACTACCATACTTTGCTCTCCTTCCGCCACCACTTCCCAACCCCCTATAAAGGTATCACATGGAATTGATCTATATAACCTTTGGGGGTCCTCGCAATATTAACAAAACTGATATTTGCTCCCTATCCACTCAGCTGACAGGAAAGGGGCTAAATATGCTGAGCTTTATATATATGCTCAGGGTTAATTTTCAGGGTACACAGCTAACTACATGGCTACCTATAAGCTATTACCTGAATGAGCAGGGAAGCCTGGAAGCTGACATGTATAGTGGTCTTAACCAGACACCGACTTCTTCTGATCAAGCCTCTCCCTCTCTGGATCTTAATTTCCTAGTCCATCTAAAGAGGGGCTACCAACTCTGGAGCTAGCAGCAGCCAGGCTTAGTTTGTGGTTTGGCCTTTTGAGGCACCTCCAAGCCCAGCATGGATGGCAGCCATCAGCAGATGGCTTGACGGCTCATTTTGGGTGGCCCCAAATGAGTGCACAGGCTGCAGCTGAACTTGGTCTGTGGCAGGGCCCCTCCCAGGGTCCAGCTGACTTCATAATACCACCCAAAGCTGCACATGAGGACAACACATCCAAGGGGCAGATTAGGCAGGCACCAGAGCCCTGATAAAGTGAATCCTGCTCCATAGGGTCAGCCCCTGCACAACAGCTCCTCCACTCTTGTCACTGGCCAGTCCTCACAACCAACAGGCCCAAGGGTCAATCCTTCTCATTGATATGCAAACAGCAACCAAGGGTCGACTACAAAAGGAGAGTACACAATGCATACAAAGGACACACCTGGAGCAGGAGGCTCAGGTGACCAGTGAGACTGTGCCACTGGGCCCCATAAGACACCTACTACATAAGGCCACTCTACTAAGCCTGAGAGATGTAGCTGCCCTACCTAATATAGAAAAACAAATACAGGGAGGCAGCCAAAATAGGGAGACAAATAAACATGTCCCAAATGAAAGAACAGAACAAAGCTCCAGAAAAAGAACTAAACAAAACAGAGACAAGCAATCTACCAGATACAGAGTTCAAAACACTGGTTATAAGGATGCTCAATGAACTCAAGGGAAGAGTAGATGAACTCAATGAAAACTTTAATGAAGAGAGAGAAAACATAAAAATGGAGACAGAACACATATAAATTAACCAGTCAGAAAAGAAGAATACGATAACCGAAATGAAGAATTAAAGAATACAATAACTGAAATGAATAAATTAGAGGGAATCAACAGTTGATTACAAAGCAGAGGATTTAAAAGATAAGGTAGCAGAAAACACCAATCAGAACAGCAACAAGAAAAAAGAATCCACAAAAAATATGGATAGTTTAAGGGGCCTCTGGGACATCAAGCATACCAATATTCATACCATAGGGGTACCAGAAAGAGAAGAGAGAAAGGAATTGAAAACCTATTTGAAAAAATAATAACTGACAACGTCCCTAACCTGGTGTGGGAAATAGATATACAAGCCCAAGAAGCACAGTAACTCCCAAACAAGATGAACCCAAAGAGGCCCACACCAAGACATATCATAATTAAAATGCCAAAGATTAAAGACAAAGAGAAAATCTTAAAAGCAGCAAGAGAAAAGCAATTACTTATCTACAAGAGAGCTCCCATAAGACTGTCAGCTTATATTTCAATAGAAACTTTGCAAGCAAAAAGAGATTAGCATGAGACGTTCAAAGTGATGAAAAGCAAGGACCTACAACCAAAAATACTCGGCAAAACTAGCATTTAGAGTCAAAGGGCAGAACTTCCGGACAAGAAAAAGCTAAAGGAGTTCATCAACACCAAACCAGTATTATAAAAAATGTTAGAGGGAGGAGGGAGTGGAAAGGGGAAAGAGGGGGGAAAGAAAACAAGAAGAAGAAGAAAAAGAAGATGAAAATGATTAAAAAATATGGATAATAAAATGGCATTATTTACTATAGCCAAAATATGGAAACAACCTGGGTGTCCATCAATGGATGAATGGATAATGAAGAGGTGGTGCATAAATACAATGGAATATTACTTAGCTACAAAAGAAATTTTGCATTCTGCAAACTAGATGAAACTAGAGGGTACTGTGCTAAGTGGAGTAAGTCAGAGGAAGACAAATGCAATATGATTTCACTTATACGTGGAATTCAAAGAACAAAACAACACAAACAGACTCATAGAAACAGAATGTTTTGACGGTTGCCAGATGGGAGGGGAGTTAGGTGGGTAAGTGAACAAGGGGAAGGGATTAAGTAGTAGAAATTGGAAGTTACAAAATAGTCATGGGGGTGTAAAGTATAGCATAAGAAATATGGCCAATAACACTGTGATAAATGTGTATGGTGTCAGATGGGTACTAGACTTATCAAGGTGATCATTTTGGAAATTACACAAATGTCTAATCACTATGTGATACACCTGAAATTAATATAATATTGTATGCCAACTGTAATTGAAAAATTAAAAACTTACTTAAAAAAAAGAAGGGCCAATATTTTACTTTATTATTTTTGGTTTCTTAGTAAAGTTATATACCTTAAAAAAAAAAAAGAGGAGCTGAAAGATCTGCTTTAAAATTCCAAACGCTCTCACTATCTAACATTTTTAATATTCCACCATCAAAAATTAACTCCGTTAGGTACTAACAGGGTTCTCATATCAAGACTCCATTCACTATAAGGATTTTACATTACATTGGAAGCGTAGTACCTTATATCTTGTCAGCAAGCTGTTAAATTAAGATTATCTGACAACTGGTTAAGAATGACATCCTGTAAATTTGGAACAGGTAGTAAAGAATGGGAAGAAAAGAAAGAGTTGGAAGGCTGCTGACCAGCTCGGCTGACTGAACAATGTGGTTTAAAGCGAACCTAGAAGAAAGGGGTTGTTATTTGTGTTCTTATCAGCAGCACAAAGCGCCCAACCCAAACCTCTCTTGCTTCTCTGGAGAGAGCCAAAGCACACTGCACACCAAGCTCAGTTACGACAAGAGTCAGCAGCCAAAGGTAATGAGGACTAAGCCTGCTAGGTGGAGGATGGGAGAGATCAGGACATGACTTATTTCTGACCTGAACTTGAGAGCAAAGCAGATAAACACACAAATCCAAAGGTTGCCTCTAGGCCCCTTTTTACAGCACTTGATATGGTTGATTATCCTGTGTCCTTTAAATGTTCACCTCCCCTGAACCCTACCCAGCCCTGCTTCACAGGCAACTGTGCAGGTTCTTTTGCCTTGTACTAATCTTTATTAACTCTGAAAAAATATATGTGTGTATATTTATTACATGAATTTTATGTTAATATAATATGCATTAGGTAATATATTAATATAAAGTAATCATAAATGTAAAATAATTATAAATATAAAATATACATACATATTCACATACACAGTTGATTCTCATTATTCACAGTAGTTATGTTCTTTAAAATCACCATGAATACTGAAATAGCAAATAGTGAACCATTGCTCCCAGGCAAAATATAGGGTTAGATTTCCACAAGCTTCCAGTCACATCATTCCATCTACTGATGAACATATAACCTTGTTTCATGTGTGCTTCTGTTTAAACACACCTCATCTAATGTACACTGGTGATTCATTAATGTTGAACTCATGGCCAACAGCACTGGAACTGACTGATGCCTGAAGGGAGCTTTCTCAGCATGTGTTTTCTCCTAAAAGCACATCATCGCCTTCTTGTGCTTAGAAACACTAGATAGCATAGCAGCGCTAAGCTTGGAGGCATTTTAAACAGCGAAATGACCAACATAAAGCTGAAAAATGCAAAACATGTGGCACTAAGTAGCAAAAAGGACACTTATTTACAGTACAAGAGTTGAAACAAAAAGGCGAAGTATCACCTCATGCGCCTTCTGCTGGGAATATGTGTGTTAGACGACGAAAATATTCTCTGCTCTGTGCATATCAGTGAATAATTGCAAAAGTAGCACAAGGATTGATCTTGGGGGGTTACAAATAAATTTTATCAAGTAGATAGAGATAGAGATATATGCATATGTATGTATGTGTACACATACACACACAAATATTTTGAGCATAAATAAAAGTATAAAAAATCATTTAACAATCACCCAGGGACTCATGATAAATAATTAATGTATTAGTAGTTTTCTAAATTTTTTTCCAATTGAGATCTCTCGCTAAGAAATTGAACATCATAGTTCCTTAGCCCTGTCCCTGTTCTTTTCTTCTCCTTCCTCAAAGATGGTGTGTATCTTTCCCATGCATGTTTAAATACTTCTACTACGTGTGCACACATCCGTAAAGAACACATTGTTTTTGTTTTTAAAATGTACATTCATGGTATTATACCATATATGTATCTGATCTTGCAACTTGATTTTTCATTTACAATTATGTTCTTGAGATTTACTCATATTGATAAATGCAGAACAAGTTTGTTCATTTTATCCACTGTAAAATATTCCATTAAATGAATAAGCCAGAGTTTATCCATTTCTGTTCAGATTATTCCCAATATTTCACTATTTTAAGCCACTCTGCAGTGAACATTTCACTTGTCTCCTTCTGTACATGTGTGAGTTTCTCTGAAGACACGTGAGCAAACTACCACCCGCAGGCCACATGCAGTCTGCCTATATTTTGTAAGTATTTTTAAAAAGTTATGCTCAATCATTCACATATTGTCCATGGTTGCTTTTGTGCCACCACAGCGGAGCTGAGTAGTTCTAATAGAGACCGTTGTAGGATACGTGCATGTTCAACTTTACCAGTTTGGGTGGATTTGCCAATTTACACTCCCACCAGCACTATACTTTGATAGTTCCATAGCTTACTCTTTAAAAATTCCCAAAGCTTCTCCTTGGCTCTTTATTTCTTGCATTCTCATTTTCTACACACAACGCTTGGAAATTTCACCCATTCCAATGGCTTCAACAAATGCCTCGATGCAGATGGCACACCAGCTCTAAACCTGCAACCCCAACCTCCTGCCCGCTTTCTTAGGAGCACACCTCCATTTCTAACTACTGGCTGGTCATCTCAGTCTGGGAATTCCCCTGAACCTCAAACCCAGTGTCTCTTCTTCCTATTGCCGCCAAGAAGGGTTTCTTGAAACAATAGGAGGGGTAACACCTTAAAACTTGTGAACAAGCAGCCAAATTAGGAGTTGTTTTTAATAAGTTGATATAAGGCCATTTAATGGGGGAAAAAAAATACACAAACCCATTGTCACATAGTAACTCTGCTCTCTTCTTGTTGTGACACATCTCTGTGCCTCACTGCCCCTATCTATAAAACGGATCATTCTACCTAAACTAAAGAATGAGATAGCATCAACAAAGGAGCTGGCTCATTGATTAGCACACAGTAAATGCTCAGTAAACAGTAGTTAATAATCACTACTATCTTGGTTGATGGCATCACTTTTTCTCAGCAACTTGGGTCTAAAATCTTAAGGTCCCGTCTTTTTACTCCCACATCTAATCAGGTGACAATAACTATATTTTGTTTTCAAAATGATCAGTTACTTCTTTTTCAGTCCCAATACTCCTGCTGGCGAGTTTAGCACCTCTTCTTGGAATGCTTTCAAATTGCTTTAACTTTTGCCCTCCCCTTGCCAACACATCCTTTACCTGGCCACAGCTCTGGAATTACGTCTGTTCTAAAATCCTTTATGGTCACATCATCCGTTACAGTATAATGTCCAAATGTCTATGTTAGGCCTCTAACGAGCTGGCCGCAACATTTCCTATCTCATTTCCCATTTTCTCCTCTCAAACCTCAAGCTACATACCACAACTGGCTGTTTTCTACACTTGTCCCATGCTTTCCTGTCTAAGAAGTACTGTCCCCATATTTTTTGCCAAGAAAGCCCTTCTGCCCATCTCTGTCTATGCATATCCTTCAAAGACCTACTTATATGTGCCTCCTCTATGAAGCTGTCTTCAACAGTCTCAGTCTAAAATCATCTCTTTTATTTCAAAGCACTATGTTTACACCCCGCATTCATTGCTTTTGCTCTGAAATAACAGCAAGGTGACAAATTTGTCCCTGCCGACCCCAGAAGGCTTTGTGCATAGATAGCATTCAATAAACACTTGATGAATGACATTATGAACCAAGAACGTTTAAAGTGCTGTCAATGCACGTCCTACACTCAGTTTATGTTAACTTTAAAAGTGCCAATCCAATCCCTCAAAGAGATTATGTAATTAAAAATGAATTTAGGACTACGAGAATCCTTCAATACTGGGTAGAGCAAATTGCATTCTACCAGCATTTTAAGGATTAAATTGCTCACTTACAGTTTTGCTCACACCAAGAAGGTTAAGCAGAAAGCACAGAACTCAAATTTCCTTACTCCCAGAAGTTTATCAGCCATAAAAAAAAAAAAGGGGTCTCTTAAAGCATGGCAGCTCATGCAATTTCTTCTATGACAGCTATTTTTTACATACTCTATGTGCTTAAACATAGTTCTTAAATCATCTTGGAGAAATAATGGTGTTAAGTTAACAATAATCATTTAGAGGGGTAAAAACCATGGTAGAGCTAAACCTTACACAGTTTTGATGCCAAAACAAATTTCAGATAAATATTTATCATAGAATGGGATGCAATCAAAGATAACATACATAAAGTAACTTATAGCCTTAATATATAAAGAGTTCTTACAATCAATAAAAGAGAGGTAAATACATCAATGGAAAAACAAATGGGCAAAGGATAACTATTTGCAAAAGGAGGACAAATATTCAATAAACATTATTGAATATTATTGAATATTTAAATTTAAAAGAAAATAAAGATTCCAATTATAGCAATTATTACAATATTATTTTTTACTTTTTGAAAAATTAAGGATTAAAAAAAACGGTGACAGTATACATGTGGGCTCAGGGAAATGGACAGTCCAATATATGACTTATAGAAGTATAAACTGGCAGCATCTGTGGAGAGTAAGCTTCAGAAATGACTGTGTGTCCATCAAGCACAGTACTTCTATGAATTTATGCTAAGAAAGAATCATAGCTAGCAGCCCACAGAGGGATTTCTGTGAATATATAAATCTCCCTAATATTATACAGAAAGTGTTATGTATTTATGTACTTTCCTTAGAAAGCACACAATTTTCTTAATATCATCAAAGAAATATTAAGTCACCCAAGCTTCTGGTTGTAGAATAATATTTAGAAACAAGGTGTGACAGACACTGCCCGAAGACTTCACAGAGCTGCCTCATCTGCCCCAGATGGCCTATCCCATGTTCTAATACCTAAATATATCCCATTTCATTTAAGCTACTTATTGTTGGTTTTCCAGTTGTTAACAGGAAACTCATAGCTAAACTAATACATATGAGAAAAATATAATAAAGTAAATGAAAATGCTACTGATAGTACAATATGTATAAAGTGATGTATTGTGTGGGGGGTGGAGAGGAAGGAAGGCAGGCTGAAAATACAAATATCAAAAATTAGCTACTATTCTCTGTGAGATAAGTGATACTCATTTTCCTCCTTATGCTTTTAGTCATTTTCCATATTTGACCATTTTAAAAACAACAAAACAAAGGATTAGCACCTCTGAGCCTAATTCACCATGGAGTGGCAAGGGGGGGATCAACTTCAGATATCAAGGACATACACAATTGTCTCCATGTCAGATAAACTCAAGTAGCAGATAGTCAGGTAACTTGTCCCTGCTCTACCCCACCAGAAAGGCATAGCCCTATGGTGGATGGTGGGGAGAAGGAGACACTGGGCAAGCTCTTTGGGGCTGACCTGGGGATGCATAGCAGTCCCAGGCAGCTCTCGGGTCACCTGGACAAAACAGTCAGCAATCCCTTGATACAAGGCCTGTATATGGTGCCACAGATGGACAGGCACCTTGGACAACTGCATCCAAGTCACATCAATGCAATGCTCAGGAGGTAAGACCCAGAGATGGCCTCCCTGTGAGCCCACCCCTGTACATCCAGATAGTAGGTCCCAGGGCCTCTTCCAAATTTCTGGTCTGTTATCTTCCCAAAAATGGCAGGATCAACAAACTAAGCTTGCAATTTGGAGATAGTTTAGTTAACTGTCGCCCCACTGTGTCTCAAAGCTGAGGAAACCATGTTCTTTCAAAACCTTGCAAGAAGAAAGGTATATAACAAAAGAGTAAGGTCAGACACTGGGCACACAGACAAGCAAGGCTGGAACAGGCACACAATAGTGACGAGATCCTTTCCTTCCTTTTCAGATTCATTCCGTCCACTCCCCAACTGACTCCTTGGGGCTGCCAGTTTGTATCACAGTGTAACTCCTGTCCTGCTGTCCTGCCCACTCTTCCCTGTTTAGTAAAGTTTAAACTGTAGAGACAGATATCCCCTCCTGCCAAAGACACCTCTCCTGCCCCAGAGCAAAGCCAGCAGCCATGTTTGGGGACCATAGCCCTGATTTTGATCTACTATTCTAATTCACACAGCTGAACAAAATGACTGTTCTCATCAAAAACGAGCCCACATTTTATTGCCAGTGCAGGCATTCCTAAGTGCTCCAACGCTGATTTGCCTGGGCCAGCAGCCAGCCATCTGGACTGCTCCAACAACTTATGTAACTTGCTGGGTTTCCACCTTTGGCTTGGAGGTTGGAGAGGCGTGTATAAGGCAGGAAATAGAATTAGATGGAGCTGTCAATCCATCATGTCTGAACAGCCTGCTAAACATTTGGTCACAGGGCTTTTTTAGTCTTCGAAAGCTACATAAGGTGGACCAGACCAAGCTAGCTTACATGCAGCAACAGCAAAAAAGCAGCTTGCGGTCAAATGGATTGGAGAAAAGACTTGTGACTAGGCTAATGCAGTGAAAGCCTCCAAGAGTCCCTGTTCTATGTCAACAGGGTAGAGTAAAATGCAGACGGGTGCATTATCACAACGGACACTGGGAAGATGAAAACCTCACTTAGTAACTTCTGAGGTTAAAAATGAAGCAGGGTGGAGGAATGTGCTGAATTAGCTTTGAGCCAGGTAGGAGTGTGATGGCACCACGGTGAGTGAAGTACCTTCCCCTCAGCCAGTGACAAAAACAAGTCTAGTTTGATTTTGGCCAGTAGCTCTGGAGAAGGAAAATGGGAGGTGAGAAGGGGGAAGCAATTTGTTCTTTTAAGTAGAAAGTATATGGAAAGATCACTGGATTGAAGATAATTCTATGCTATAGAAGAGTAGCCAACCTGCTACTTGTAATAATAATGACTATCAGGAGCACATTAAGCCCTTCAAAGAATTTCCCACACATTAATGTATACCCCCTACCTAATAAAGCTGACTTCATAGGTTTAGGAAATCTAATCTCAGGGGTAGCTCACAGTTTAACCACTTCTGGGAGTGTGGAGGAAGGGCAGGTGCATGTACGACTAGGGAAAGGTGACAAGAACATTTAGACTGCATGTTAGGCTTGGGGGTTGTTAATGTTTTGTTACTTTGGTCCAAGTTGCTTCATGGAGAGATGTTTTAGGAGAGACATAATTGCAATTACAGTGACTATAAAGAGTAACTTTCACGTAGGACCATCTTCTGGGATTGGGCTCACAATGGCAGTTTCCCTTAATCCTCACACAAATGCCCTCACTGCCCTGGACAGTAATAATGCAGTTTGAATACAAATTGGGAGACTCTGCCCTGAACATTTCTTTTCCTTTGGTTGTGTATGGAAGAAATATTAAAATATTTCAAAAGCTGTCAGTCTGCTCCTGCTGTTTTCCTGCGCAGGGTTTGATAAGGCCGCCCATTGGTGGCATTTCTAGTCCTCAGCAGATACATCTATTTTGGTCAAATCTTAAGTGAAAACACTAAGTCAACGGAAACACACCCAGAAGCCTCTGGATGTACCGTGGCTCCCTGAAGGAAAGAATCTGCTTCCTGAGCAGACTCACTCCAGCCAGAGACACAGATCAAGCTCAGGTGGAGCAAAACCCAGACACCTGCTGGGACCTCAGAATTTAGTAGACTTGAGAGAGGAGGGGAAAAGAAGAGAGAAACAACATCTAGTTGAAATTGAGAAGGTAACTAATTTATTAAGGGGGGTGCAGGGAGAGGAAACATCAAGAAGAAACATTTCTTATAAATTCCCATCTTTTTTAAAGAAATAATGTTTTCCCCCCCCAGAAATAACCACTATGTTATTATGAAAACTAACAAAATAGATGATAATTCCGTAATATCATAGGCAATGATATTAGGGAATCCACACTGAAATTTCCACAACTGCCTCAAAAGGTCCTTGGTAACTGGTTTGTTCGAATCAAGGTCTGGCCCAGGTCCGCATATGGCATTTGGATAGGTGTATTTTTGCTTTAAACAGTCTCCCCTCCTTTTTCATTTACCATAGCATGCTTTAGTGGAGGACTTTAATCCACAATGTTTTAATTCTTTTTTAAAAATCCAAAAGAACTGTGATAAAGAGTTGAGATTTGATAAAGCTGACTGGTAAGACAAGGTTGGCCATTATACCATGTATATGCCTCTTTGTATTTTCTCCCCAATTTCAACCCTTACAAAAGCAGCAAGCTCTCTTCTTGACAAAAGCTCCAGTAATAAAGTACTAATAACATTATAGGGTATTCACTACATGGCAAGCATTGTGCCAGGTGATTTTAATGGATTATCTCATTTAGCTATACCAAAAACTCTATGAAGTCAGTGTTAAAATTATCTCTATTTAACAGATAATAATCTGGGGTACAAGATTATTCAAATAATAAGTGATGAAGCTTGGTTGTCTGAAACCATCATTCTCTACTGGTTTTTCAATTTTTAGTTTTAATAGCTTACATCAACATTGGGAGCGAGGACTGGCTAACTCTGGCCGGTAGACAGGGATAGAAGTAATGGACAGTGAGCCTTTCTCCAAAGGGAACCAAGGGTTTCTCAGACATTATCTCATACCTCCTCATTGCTGGAGAGAAAGAGAGGTGAAGAAATGGGAAAACAAATTTAGGGCAGCACTGTTGTTGAGGGAAGAGGCGTCCACCGATGTACCGCTGATGACACTGATGCCTCAGGTGTGTTGTACAGTGCCTCTGAATACAGCTTAGACCTCAGAAGACAAAATCTGACCCAACTCCAATTAATGTAGAAAAGAAAAAACTTAAGACTAAGAGCCTTCAAGAACCCGGTAATGAACTGGAAAACACTTTCAGATATGTCAGAGAGTCACTGAAAATAAAGTCAGAGTGGCCAGGAGGAACCGGGTGACCTTCCTATGTCTCTGTGGGTGATCTAGAAACCACACCGGCCACGGGCCTGATGAAACTGTTCATGCTACTGCCCATGTTTCTTTGTACTGGCAAATTTACCCTGGAAGGAAAGCAGTACTGGTTAGAATAGAAAAATACAAGATACCAGAGACTCGCTGAACTGTGCTGACGACGGCCACCCTGGTGCATCTCTGACTCACTGACTTCCTCAGTGAATTTTTGTGGTTAAGGGAGGATAACAGATCTGTCTTTGGGGAGGCAAAGCGTGAAATGTTTTTGCTTCCTTTCCCTACCACCTTCCACTTTCTTTCCTATCCAGGAGATAGCTAGGGATTCTGGAAGATGGCTGCAACTGACTCTGCCAAGTGGAGAAAGTCCAGCACACAAAAGTGGACTCCTTACCCAGGAAACTGCAGGGTTCAGCACAAAGACTTGAGGCAAATGTCCAAATATCAGCATCATGCAAAGGAGAAGAAGAAGGAAAAACCCCACCTGGGCTGACCTGTGGCAGCCCCATGATCTTTGGTCAAGTCAATCCAACAAAATTTTGCCAACTTTCTATGCGCCTTTGAAACAAATCAAGAAATCAAAACAGAATTCTTCCTTTGCAAAATCAGGTTAATGATTATCTATATACCAATAATAAAGTGTTGAATATCTGTTTGAAGTTCTCTTTATTGGCCTAGCAATGTCACAAAATAAAAGGCACGGATCATGAATCAAGCAAAACCATAATCTCCAGGAAGAACCCAGGGCTGAGGTGTTAATTCTATACAACTTTCTCTACCCATCGCCACCAACAGCCCCCTCTGAAGCTCATTTATACGGCCCCTTTCAATTACTCATTAGGAGAACATCTGTTGCTTCTGCCTACCCAGAATCCATTTTCTTTTCTTCTCATCTGTCCGTGGTTGGACAGAGCCAATCCCAGGGCTAGCATATGATTCAGGTCTGACCAATCACAGTGACCACTTCAGGGACTGACATAAGACCTGGTCCATCCGATGAAAAAGTCTGCCCCAGGACTTTGCTGGAACTCTTAGGAAAGAGGCATACTCTTCTGTGCTGAGCTTACTAAGAAGATTGGGTACAAACCAAGAGCCACTGGTTTATAGGGACCTATCTGTGACACAAGAAAAAGCATATACCTGAGAACGATGCCAAACAGAGAAAAGCAGGAGTCAACAGGTTCACAAAGTAAATTCTCCTTGTTCACATACTATTTAAGTTGGTATGCTTGTTTTAAGAGCTGAAATTCCACCTACAGGGAACCAGATGTCTATATAGAACTGTCTCTCCAATCTAGTTTAGTAAGGTCTCAATTTATATTTTTGGCATGTAAAAAATACCTTTTCCTGGCAGGATATTTTATGACCCCTGCATTCTTCAATACACAGTCTTATTGGATGTACAGTTATTCCCTGGCTGAATTTATGCTGAATAGATGTATTTAGTATACATGGATATTAAAGACTTCATGGAGACAACACGTTATTACATATAGTAATAATGACTGGGTCAAATGTTCTGGCATCACAGAGATCTTATCCTTGGGCTACTTTGAGGTCAATAAAAGCACAGACCAAGAAGATTTATCCTTTCATCAGTCAAAAGCCCCTGCTGCTCTACACAGCCTGCTAACATGACATCAGTTCACTTATTTACTTTATAACTTCACAATTTCCTTAAAGGAGATGTTTTTAAATGCTTTCCTATTCTTATTTCAAGAGGATTTTCAAAATTGCTTTTTAAGGAGTAAAGCAATATTATGAAATCATCATCATGTAATACAAATCTGCAGAACCTTCCATGGGAAAAGACTTCCAATGAAGTGAAATAGAATATGGTGCTATGACATCTTGCTTGAGTGTAAGACTCTAAAGCTATCATTTAAGGCAAAACCCAGGGAGAGTGAGAATTTCTCTTGAAAAGCCCTTAAGCCATGCATACAGCATAATGTTCTTTGCTTTGTTTAAACTGTACTGTATTGCTTGTCAGTAACTTCCACAGAAAGGTCTTCCTCCATATGGTTGTTCCTTCAGCTGAGCACCAAAACAGTTGCTTGTGTTCAGAGATACATTGTATTTGTGTTGCTTGCAGGATGCTCATAGTTGAATTTATTTAAGATAAATGCACATAATTCAACTAACTTTATTGTGCTTCCTTAATACTGTCCAGGTAACCCCAAAGACTTGAGTTTCCTTTAGTTTTTATAATCCTTTTTATAATCCTAAGCAATCTAAATAAATTAATAAAATAAAATTTAAATTTTATTAAGCAACCCAGGATGATGAAGTTTATGAGTATACTGCAGATAGGGAGACTATGCACATAGGAAATATCTAAAGAGCAATGCCAAGTCAAATAAAAAATATTTCTTGAATAACCACTGGTAAGAGACAGTGATCATATTAGGATCATGTAATCTGGTGGTTTACAAACTATTAGTAGAAAATCCTTTTTATCAATAATCAATCAAAATTATCAACCACTCGAATGTGCAACCTTAGTACATCAAAAAGATGAAAGTAAGGCAGCTCTGGGTGACACTGGGAGATAGCCTTCTTTTCATCTTGACAACAATAGTATCCCAAAGGTTCCTGAAACATAATTTGAAAACCACTGATCTAGAGGTTATTTTAGTCTTACTCCTTTCATTTTACACCTACATGTTCGCAGGCCTAGGGAGGGTAGGAAACTTCTCCAAGGCCATGTAGTTTAGTGGTTTCACCGGACAAGACATCAAATTTCATGACTCAGGTTTGCCACCATTTCCATTACAAAACTACCATCCAGTTCAGAGATATGATCTTCCAAATCTGTGTGCAAAGAGCTAATGGAGGTTATGAATGACTGATGTTGGATGTACTAGGTCAGGCAAGATCTCTGGGAAGAAGGGAGATTGGCGCTGGATCTTAGAGGAAAAGTGTCAGAGCTGAATTAATGGAAAAGACCATTCAGGTGAAATGAAGGGTGTGAGAACGGAAACATGTATAAGGGAAAAAGGTGGCAAGCAAAACTGAATGGGAGGTCTTGAAAAAGGACAGGGCCCAAAGCAGGGAGGGAGTGAGGAAGAAAGGAACAAAAGGAAAAAACATTAGGGATGCTGAATAGCTGAGGAAAATCTGTTTCCAAAAAGATGAACTAACTTCCTGAAGATAAGCCTGTCGAATACTTGAAACAGTACTAATGTGGAGCTGGTGTGTGAACAGAAGAAAAGCACAGGCCTGGGACCCTACGGTCAGAGGGCCTGAATCCCGGGGAGGTTCTGCTCCTTCATCTACAACAGATGACTGCAACTGTAACTATTAACATATTAAATGAGCTAATGTTTAGGGGAAAAAAATACTTTGTAAATGTTAAATCAGTAATATAAAGTAATAAAATAAAATTAAAACATTAAGTAATGGTTGTATATGAATTAATCTATTCCCACGAAAGCGATATAAAAAGGGCTCTTGCTTCCAATTCTCAAACATTAACAAGGAATTTGTAGGCATCGTCTTGCCAAGATTTAGGCATCTTGGTCAAGAGACCAAGACAACGTGGAGAACCAGAGCCCTTCCTGTCTGGTTATACCATTTCAGATATCATAATTAGAGAAGTCAAGAAAAGCCCCATGGCTATTCGGGTCAAAGTCACTTAATTGCACAGATATATTCAAAAAGCAAACACTAAAGTACAGAGATAAGAGAAGAACGGAATGGGAGAGCGAGAGAATGACCCATACACTATATACCAGAAGCAATCAGGATGGGAATAAAACACTAAATATAAAATTTAATGTAACATCGAATAGATATGACAATAAATGGACTCTAGAAACGTGCTGTAACAATACAGACGGTAAAATTAGGGAACTGCCTCAGCTAAAATAGTCTCTTCAAAATGCATATAGAATAGGGAAGGAAATGATTAGAAATCAACAACAAACACACAAAAGCAAAGAAAGATCAAAGAAGCCAACTTCATATCCTCTGCTAGTGTCCTCCCCATCACCATGCCCAAAAAAACCAAATAAGAGTCTTTTGTGGTTATGTTGCTTACCTACTTTTGAACATCCATGGAATAAAAAGTATAGTTTCAAGAAGCCTAGGAAGAGGGAGAGAAAAGAAAGGAAATATCCTGTGTCTTGGTATATGCAACAGACCCAGCTCCTTAGAAACGCATTAACGGTATTCATCAAGGAGATTAAAGAGGCTTATTTTATTATTTAAATCTCACTTGTATTCATTCATAACGAATAGGTGTTACTTTCAGTACTGTTATTTAAAAAAAAAAAAGTAATACAGGCACATGGGTTAAAATCAAACTATACAGAAAAATTAAAAAATGAAAAATTAAAAGTCCATTAGTCTGTCTCCCAAAAGGTTTAGACGTTAAATTTTTGAGTATCATCTCTAGAAAATAAACTAATTATATATTAGAAAGAGCACATGCACATATCTCATAAATATCCTTTTATCTAGTTAAATGAGATCATATTACTCAAAAAGTTTTGGTTGTCACTACTGTCACAATGCTTTCCTCATCAGTGCATGCAGGGCTGCATCATGTGAAAAAGAGCTGCACAGTATCCCACTGTACGAACGCTCCATAACAGAATGAAGCGGTCCCATACCAGACCAGTAAGGCAGTTTGAGCAATTCCTCTCTCTCCCTCCTTCCCTCCCTCTTTCTTAGCTTTTCAACTATGCTGCAGTGAACATCCTTATCTTCAGGCCTGACTTTCATTCTGACCCCCTCTGAGCTATACGGTCTGTTTTCATCCTGCAGTTAGCTCTCAGTTAACTGCACTAAAAGGGTTGGGGAAGTACTACTCTAAAAGAACCCCAAGTCAATCCTTAATAACAGTGAAAATTTACTAAAGTATGGTTAAAAATTGAATAAAAATTTACTTGGATAACCTTATATCTAATATAAAGAAGCATTACCATTTTTAAAATACTGTAGAAAAAAATAAATGTAATACGAAGATTATATATTTGGGATCAAGACAGGAAGGAAGGCAGGCAGGCAGGCAGGCAGGCCTTTAAAGCAGTCCCCTAATGTTCTAAGTCCCATATTAAGATGAGTTTTCTTTTCCTCAAATGTTAGAAGGAAGCCTATGGACAGTAGCTTGTCTCTGAGAAAACTACTCTCTTAAAATGGTCTAGCAACAAAGGTTGAGAGGGAATAAGCCTTCTGATGACCAAGGGTTAGCCAGCCAATCCTCACAGCCTTTGACTTTCTCTCTTCTCCATCAAGTGACCTCTCAGCCATTTATCATTACTTAGTATCTTAAACCTCAGGTATCACACAGGAAATGAAATTAATCTCCTTCTTAATGCCAACTTCGGCAAATGCCTGCCTTTTTTTTTTTTTTGGTCTGTCTTAACTGTCACTCATCAAAGGCAGTCAAGCTCACACAGATTAGCTTGGTGTGAATTGAAAGATTTCAGGATACGGCTTCTCTAAGCTTCAGTTTTCTCAAATGCAAAAGAGGGATAATAACTGTACCTACCTCAGTTACCATGAGATAATACATGTGACATTCTTAACAGAAAGAATGGTACACAGTAAATGCTCTAAAGGTGTCAGCAACTATATCATCAACAACCTCAGTTAAAAATTGAGCAGGCACAAAAAAAGTGTGTGCTAGCTCTGGCTACCAGAAGAAATAGTAGATTTTTACTTAGAGATATGATTAAACCTACTCAAGCTTCCTGAAACACAGCTAATTAGTTATACTCCAGGGCCTCCCCAGCCTGGGCGGTAGCAGCTAGTTCAGGGCTACGATGACTCAAGAACACATCCGATGAGAAAGAGTGCCACTTGTTTCTATACATATGTGGTCAATTTTTCTTTCTTTTTTCTTCTCCTGAATTTTATCTCCAACAAAAAATATAACACTAAAAGAACATTAAGAAGAAGTTTTAAAAAATTCACTACCTTAAGAGCAGCTGTTTTATTTTCTTGTGTCTTCTCTGAGTTTTTGTACGTGTGTATAAATTTTCAGTTATCATCATAACACAAATATATTCTCGTATATTACTTTTCTATTGATGAAGCATTTTTCTGCATTTAGAATTTATGGTTTTAATATCAGCATAAACATTCAAAGAGTTATACCATAGTTTAGTTACTCATTGCCTTATTGGTGAAAACACAGATTATTTCCATTTTATAAGATAACTTACAAGATAAGATTAATAGATGATCATCCTGCATAGATTCTTTTTCTTCTTTTAAATTATAGACTTGGAATAAATTTTTGCATCAATGGGATTATCAGACCAAAAGCTATGAAAAAACACAAGGCTTTTAATAGCTATATGGTTTTTCTAAAGAGTTTTAACAATGAAATGTGCCTACAATCAATACTTATTTATCTACCTTCATGGAAGGAAGCAGAATTCATAACCTGTTACTTCTGTTTGCAATTGAGAGGCTAAATATTTACACATACTTATACAGAATATTTATCTTCTTAATTATACTTCACAGGCCAACAGAAGGCATGTAGATAAAATGAGATCAGGTATGTGAAAAAATTCCGAAATATTATTAGACCAATCCAAATTTGAACCCTGCTGGGGAGCAGGAGAACATCACTTATGGAATTCCAAAAAGGCCAAGAGTCTTCCACCAGCAGAGACCTGAGAGTTATCTGTGTAGGTGTGCATGACTTCTCCTGCGGTATGCTGTAAATACAACTGAAACAGCTTTCCTACTTGTAACTCCACTCTGTCTTAAGTCCTCAAAAAGAAAAAGGGAAGTGTATGTGTCAACATTTGACCCTCTCCAGTACTTTTTCCACTAACAAGCCATAGAAAATAATTGCCATTTTGTACACCGCAAAGCAAATCACTAAAAACAGAAACCAAACTGTTCAAAATGCAAGAGAGACAGAGCTGGGAGAGAGAAAATAAAAGTCTTATACTGGAACTGTCTACTAAAGAGTAAACTAAACTACAAATTTTTACAAGCCTTTAAATCACCATGCTCCACCTATGTAGCTTACCTCTACTTCCAGAGCACATAAGACCAATGAAATCACCATGGCTGAATCTTAGCAGACTCCTGCAGGGGGCCAGCATTCCCCAAGTCTGCTACTGTATAGGACCTGACTTCAGGTGGCTCACAGATGCATTCTTGAAAAACACTGTGTCACAAGGTGAGAAAGATATTCCCTTCCTAGTCTCTTTTAAACTTTGTAATAGCATCTAAAAAAAGTCTCTGCCTACACAGGGTATCTCTACTGGGTATTAGCATGGCTTCAACATTTAACAGTTGCTAACACTCTTTTATTTTTATTTCTTTTTAACAGAGAGAAAAGCTGGGCATAAGCTCAGAGGTTTTAGCAAGAGCTTAGCATTATAGTTTATTTCCATTTTATTTATTTTTCCGTTATACAGTAAGTAATGCCGTTTACATAGTCAGTAATATAATTTTTTAAGAAGAAATTTTGTAATTAAAGTGAAATGAATTAATGACAGGTATTAAGAGAATAACTGTTATGGGAATATGACCAAATCAAGGAGGTTGTAGGGGAAAATCTGAAGTTTGGGAAACTACATTAAGCCTATTTACATTTCATATTTGTCATCTTTTGTATGTCTTGATCTCCTCAACATAACTGTTATATCCATAAGGGTAAAGGGCTATATTTTAATATCATATGTCTTATTTAATTGCCAGGTATCCTACATAGAAGCAGATAGTTTAGCATTTCCAATTTCTGTCAGTCTAAACAAAAAAATTAAAAGTAGACATAGTAAGTACATCAGAAATATAATTTTTGGTTTCATTTTGATTTTTCATTTATCCTATGTCCATTAAAAAAAACAACACACATTATAATTTAACTGCTTTATCTTGACTTCTGATTGTTTTTGAATCATTACAACTTAAAACACTTCAGCTTTCAGTATTCCCTTTTATTAATTACTTGATCTATAAAGAAGATTGCAGATATTCTAATAAAAGAGGCAAGAATCTCTTATAATGCATGAATATGTGGAATCCTTTTGACATTTAAGGTATTTTGCCCCCTGATCTATCAGTTTGTAAGTCACATATTCAGGTATTAAAAGGTAAGCATTCTCTGTAATTACATAAAAGTTGAGCCCACTCTTTGTTCTACTCCTGGGTCATCTGGCTTGCCTGTGGGGGTTCGCGTTGCTTTTCTTACCTCAACTCAAGTAGAAGTTATTCTTTGCAGATAAATTTATCAACCAAAGATTTGGGGAGGAGGAGGAAGGAGGAGAGAGAAGGGGAGAGGAGGGGAGGGGAGAGAAGGGGAGAGAAGGGAAGGGAAAGAAAGGGAGAGAAGGGAAGAGAAAGAAAGGGAAGGGAGAGGAATAAAGATAGGAGGAGGAAGGAGGTGAAAAAAAAAGAGAGGAGGAAGGAAGGAAGGAAGGCAGGAAAGACAAGCAGGAAGGCAGGAAGGCAGGAAGGCAGGAAGGCAGGAAGGCAGGAAGGCAGGAAGGAAGGAAGGAAGGAAGGAAAAGAAAAACTGTCACCTTTCAGTTCTGTTAAACAAGGAAAACTCTTGTAAATTTTCTGGCTGGCAGCCCATAAACTGGAAAAAGATTAAGACTATAAAGATACCCAATGTCAGTCATTATATCTCTGTCCAACAATGCAGATGATCTGAAAACTTGGCATAAAAGGTCTTAGCTTTTACTTTTCTTTTTTTCCCCTATTCCCCTATTCTTTTAGGTAGGTCAGAGCCAAACGCAACCCCACCCATACAGGATGTTCAGAATGCCTGCTGACTCAAGAAAACCCCAGAAGGGAGATCTGAGGGGTGTTAAAAGATGCAAAAAGGCAGAACGAAAACCTGAAAGCACGGTTTCACATTTGTCAGGGTAAAATTCACATAGAGTTGCCTAAATGAAAGACATCTCAGTTAAATTTCAGTAGAGAATGAAGTATCTGGAATAATCTGTAAAGATAAGCACAGAGAGTTTTATTTTGGAAATTTTTTATTTTGGAAATTTCCATATACTTTTCCACCACTCGCATCTCTCCTGCTTTGCTTGAATCTTTGAAGTTTCTCATTAATTCAGTCTCAATATCAACCACACAAGTTATCTCTGAGGGTAAATGCTATTTCTAATAAAGCCAGGAGTGTTGATGGTTAGGAACATTGGCCAGAGTTCAAAAGATGTGTAATTTCTACCAAGAGATGAATCTGTCATCATTTTTGTTTAATAGACATTGAAAATGAAAACAACGAATTTGGAAGAGAATTAATTTACAAGCAGAAAAAAATACGAAGGCAGTAAGGAGAGTGAATTGAAAAATTTAAAATGAGACATTAGAAGACTATCATTTATTTAATTTTTTTTAAGAAAAGCAAGAATAATTTCAACACAGACCAGTTCCTTGTGGATGCTTCATAACAAACTATTAAGTGTTAGGGAGGGAAGCTTATCTCTAAACTATGATTAACTGTATGGCCTCAGGCTAGTCATTAAGCCATTCTTACCCCAATTGTCAAATTGGTAATCAGGAATACCAATAGGTCAAGTAACAGGCTGAAATTTCCTAAAATGGAGAGTGCTGCTCCCTGTTATGCTATGATTTCCCTTTGTGACAAGGGAACATTTAACCTCTCTGGACCTCTTTAACATCCAACAAATAGTGACTGAGTGTCTCTACATGGTGGGCCCTGATCTAGACACCAGGGAGACAAAGAAGAGTTAGAAGAGGTCAAAGTCAAGGAATGCCACTCTAAAGGCGGAAGACAACACATAAACAAACAGAATAGGTTGTACAGAAGATACACTGGATGATGTGATAGAAGGTACCAGAAGTTAGGAAGCAAGATGGTAATGCTATAAATAGACCAAAATACATAACTGAGAATGTGCAATTTAAGCTGAGATCTGAAGAAAGAGTGAGCTATGTAAAAGCAGAAAGAACATTGCTGACAGGCTCCTGGATGGCATGTATAAAGGTCCTGAAGTGGGAAAAAGCTTGGTGTGCTACAGAATGGAAAGATGGCCAATGAGGTTGGCCTTTCCAGCCACACCAGAGGTTTGGGCTTTATTTTAAGTGAATCAGAAGCCACTGGGGTGACACTAAAGTGGACTACTTTTCTTGCTAAGTTAAGCTTAGCCTTTTTAGGTGCCAAAATGTTAAACTATTTTTGATAGAAATTTCTTTCACATTATATCATGTATTTTCTTTTCTTAAACTGAGCATATGGAACTTAACATTTTCTTGTTGACTTGGGCTCAGTATTTCTATTTAGTGCTGTCATCCATGAAGAGGGCAGATTACTGTTTTTATAATCCCGTTTCTTCTTCCTCTGCTACCAAAAAATCACTCTTGCTCCATCAGGTTGTCCCAGCTGCCTTATTTGGAAACAACTTCAGCTCTGACAATCAGGCCATGCATGACTCTGCCTTTTCTATGCAATCAAATACATGGATTTTGTAACAGTTATGGCTGCCTAAAGGCCACTTCCATCACTAGGCCCTTAAAATACAAAAATAGATGAGTCCTTTAGAGTTGCCTTTATTTCAAAGTTCACAAAAGTGTCACAGATAGTAGGGTCTGTCCACAGTTTGGCCACCAAATAAATTGGAAGTGGTAGGCAGAATTCTAAAGATGGCTCCTCCAAGATTTCCACCCTGTGGCTTATTCAATCAAACACTAATCTATGTACTACTATGAAGGGTAGGCAGATAAAATTCAAGTCCTAAATCAGCTGATCTTAAGATACAGAGATTATCTGGATGGGTTTAATCTAATTAGATAAATCCTTTAAAAACAGTTTTCTCAGGCTGGTAGCAAAATAAAAAGTTAAAGATCTGAAGTATAGGAAATATTCCGCATTCTGCTGATGGCTTGAAAATGGAACAGACCACATGATGAGGAACGTAGGGCTGCCTCTAGATGCTGGCACAGGCCGTAACTGATAGCAAGCAAGGAATTATGGACTCAAGCCCAGCAAACACAAGAAACTGAATTCCGTCCATCATAGGAATAAGTTTCTGAGAGGACTATGAATCCAGAAGAGAACACAGCCAGCCCACGTTTTGATTTCAGCCTGAGCTGAACCCAGACACACCATGCTGGATTTCTGGGCTTCAGAACTAGAGCTAATAATGGGGGTTGTTTTAAGCTGCTCGTTTGTGGTGATTTGTTACAAAGCAATAGAAAATTAATATATTGGGTGAAGTGGGTGTCCAGTTTGCCAAATAAATGACAAAAACAAATGAATAAATGACAAAAACAAATGAATAAATGAGCTCTTACTATGCCATTCTTACAAATGTCTATATAATAGCATGGCATAATGAAAAGAGCATAAAATTATGAGTCAGCAGCCCTGGGTTCTAGTCTTGGCTCTGCCACTAATGACTTGTGGGATTCTGCAAAGAATTCGTTTTCCTTCTCTGGGCCTTTCTTCTTCTATAAATGAGGAATATGTTCAAGATGGCTGTTAAGGTCTCTTCCAGCTCTGACAGTCTGAGATTAATCATTCCTTTTTTAATAGAAAAATAAACTGAAAACAAACATGCACATTTTTCTCTATATATTTAATTTTCAAATGACACTCATCATTTCCTTCATGTGTACCTCAAGGTCACAATATTTAAGGAAGGTTGCAGAACAACAATCTGCTAATACCACTTATTTTAAATATATGCAGTATATGATTGTTGCATTTATTTTTAGCCCTGGTTATAATAGCCTCTCAGAAGCTTTTCAATCTTACAGTTAACTAAATATTTAGTTAGGCATTTTATAGAACTTATCTTTGCAAGAAAGCTGAGTCAATACAATCCTAAAAACTTAAAACATAATCTGGGTGCCACATCAGGCATAGAGGAAAAGAGGAGAAGGATATATATCTAAACACATGACTTAAAGCCTGAAAAATGTTCTTTGAATAAAAAGTGACCATACATGCTTGGGGGTCTGGGTCCAAATTTTAAAATCTATCCTTCGATTTGTTTTACTACTGATTTTTATCTTCGACTAGAGAGAAGGGCCCTTACACACATTCCCCTTTGTTATTTCAAATGTGCTCATGTTATAAGTTGCAAGTCATTCTTCACTGAAACATTATGAAATAAAACTCTCCAGAAGAACTACGTGGAGCTTTGCTGCAGTTTAAGTACTTTTCCAGATTTAAAACCTGAGCATGTACAAATGATAATGTGTGAAACATGGAGGAACTGGGGGGAAATAGGGGTAGGCCAGGGTGAGGGAGGGAGGGAGAGAGAGAGAGATTTGCAGTGTTTCGATAAGTGCAAGTTTGCTAAATTCTCTGTACTTAAAGCTGAATTCTCAGTTGTCGCACTAGAGTGCTAGAGCACTTTCTAAAAAAAGCAGGACTCACTGCAATAAAAGAAGATATTTCCCAACACAGGGAAGAAGGGAAAAAGAATAGTGCACCGCAGAAATCTAGATCGAACCAGAAAAGAGACTCTTCTTAGTGAGGTTCTAGAAATCTGCACCAAAACCTGCTGCCTACCACTGTATGCAGGTACTGGAAAGAGCTCCTTGTCATCATAGGATAATTGGTACAAAGACAAAGCCACAAAGTCAGTATCTTCAATAGGAGAAGCAACATTTTATGGTCAAATTGTGGTCTTAGGTATGTATGGAGGGGGTGCTAATTAGGACTTTATCTAGAAAAATCAAATAATAATCAAAATAAGGTTCCTTTAAATAAGACTTAAGTTCTTATTTCACCTGTGCACAAAATCTTAACAGACTATATAAGTGTTGATGGGAAATAAAATTTTTCCTACAAGATTTTATGATAATGTATAAGATAATCTTCAAGTTTGACTTTAACAGAACAAGAAAAAAGATGGTCATTTTGTATTTCAGGGCCTTACCAATTTTCCAAAAGTCCATTCTTAATCTTTTGATTTTAATTATTCTCCTTTCAAGTGTCTATCAAATTGTCATCCTCAGGTGTGTTCTCTTCATCGGCTACTAACTGGTCTAACACCCCTATGTCTAACTTTATCCACGATTCAAGGTCTCTAATACCATTTCCACAGATGTCATAAACTCCTGTAGCTTTTTTTCCCCACAAGTTTTCTTTGCTCTGCTTTTGCATGTTTATCTGCCATTCGCAGGAAGATCAGGACACAGACAAGATTTCCTAAAATGAATGAAGGTATTGAGCAAGGAGGAGATCTGGTTAAGCTGTGACTAATTTTATCAGTGGTCTGTCATCGGTTAATGTTTTTAATTAATCACAACTTCTGCTTCCCTAGGTAAGCTCATACTTCAGGGACTCAGATAATGAAAACACAGATAAACATGGACCCTTCCTCCCATATTTATGTTTAAAACTATCCATGGCTTCATTATATAGTATGGGTTTAAGCATTTTCAATTAATCTTCTGTTGTCTTCAAAAGTCCTAAGTAAAAGAAGCCCTCCAGAGATTGTTCTAAAGACATAACTGGGCTAGCTGGACTCCACTCACTGCTGCAGCCAGGATCTGGCATTCTGAGAGAGCAAAGCCAAGTCAGCAGCAAGCTTTAGGCAGATTCACTCTAAGGATGCAGCATGTTGTATGGAGACAACATGGAACAGGCCCTGGCCGAAGACAGAGGCTGCAAGATGAACATCTAGAACTGGTCAATATCTACTTCCATTTTTTCTACTAGAGGCCTAGGGAGTCTTCTAGTGTTAATAACTTAAACAAGATTCCTGATATAAAATGCTGCAAGATGTCTTCTTCAGTCATTTCCTAGAAAGCTTACCTAACAGTGTCAAACAAGGACATGGCTATCCTGCAATGCTTGATGTGAGAGATTTGTAACCTGGGTGGATTCAAAGGATCTCTAAGTCCCCATAAATGTTACACCAAAATTTGAGTACATTCATTTTTTTGGATAGTCTATAGTAGTTATTGGATTTTTAGCAAAGTCTCTGATCTCCCTTCCCCTAAAAGCCTCCTGTCCATATAATTCTCGTCCAGGCCAATCATAGTACATCACTAGGGACTCTCCCTTGAGCATCTGGAGGGTGCACAGCCTTGTTGACACCTTGATATAAAACTTCTGGCTCCAGAACTGTGACAGAAAAAATTTCTATTACTGTAAGCCACCTAATTTGTGGTAATTTGTTTCAGCAGCCCGAGGAAACCATACCTTCAATTCATGCATTCCTCTTGTGAAATGTTCATCTCTAGTCCAACAGATGCGTGTGTGTGTGTGTGTGTGTGTGTACATACATATACATATATATATTTCCTTGATTCTAAAACACCTTTATCCTATTATCTTATAATCTTTATTTATATTTAATAAAATGTTTCCTTTTTGCTCCCCAAAAGTGATCAATAAATTATAAGTGTGCCTTTGAATTGACATTTAAGCAATACAGGAAGATCCCTATGTCAAATATATTGGTAAATAGGCAAACAGCATGTTCCTAAACACATAAGCAAACAAACAAAAAACCTAAGACAGAAGTTTCAATGTCCCCAAGAGGACACAGAATGAGTATCAAATACCTGAAATACATTTAAGTTGATGTTCTATCATCACTGGCCACTAGTCAAGTTTCATGCACTTTCTCAACGTGTCCTCAGTGGATGATGTGCCAGACACTGTGCTACTGGAAAAAGTTACTAATCTAGGCAGGAGGATCTGGCAAGTTCCCGAGAGGGTGTAGAGATACTAATGGGAAGCAGGTAGTCTGGACTAATAAGGAAGCTGAGTGTTTTTATGACAGAAAGAAAACAGAGAGTTGGAGAGAAAACTGGACCAACTGAATGACTCCAGAGGGTTGGGGTACAGTTGGGAGGTTAATGCATCAACTCATTAGAAAACATATTTGCAACACAGAGGAGAGGTAACCTTGGGAATTTTCAATTAAGAGAACAAAGGGACTCTACCAGAAGCCAAGGGAGTAGATGTAAGCTCAGCCAAGACTCTGACCACAAGAGCAGAGAAAGAAAGCATAGTCTGATTTGGGCTCTAAATTGGATGAATATTGTAATAAGTCCTCAGAAATAACCCATTTACAGAGCCTAAAATTCTTCTATTACATTGGAAGGGTGAGATTAACAGATCTTGAATACAGTCAAGTGGGATTTAACCACATCCCCTAAAGTCTGGATGTCCTTTCTCAGAGATGGGCTGCAGGATTAGAACAGGTAATGTTCACAAATCTCTTGTAAAAAAAAAAAAAAAGTAAAAACAAAAAAAACCTTTGCTTAGACAGTCTACATGCTTGCCTTGTACTATATATAAAAGAATGGGGGCCAGAGGGAACATGCCCCGCAGTGGACCAAAGGAGACAAAAGAGTTATTATCAGATACCATGAAGACCCAGGTCTAAAGAAAGCGATTCTAGCATTGGTACAGCCCATCCTAAATTGACCATCCAACCAAGATTCTGCAGGAAGTCATCTCTTGTACCAAACTGAGAGAGCTCTGTGGCTCCATACCAAGTGGACAGTTGAAGCCCACCTTCAGGCAGAGGTAATATTTAGTCACTGCATCATATAGAAAAAAAAAAGGGACTGTAAAACTCTTGTCAATCAGTACTCCATAAGTTCCACCTCACTTAAAAAAAAAAAAGAATAAAAGAATAAAAAAACAGTGTTGTCCATACAAGACAGGCTGCCTTAATTTTGGCAAGTCCCAAAATATTGAACTAGCATTACACACAGTGTCTTCCAGGGTCAGGACTTGAAGAGACAGCCAATTAGAGAGGAAGGAGGTGGTGAAATATGTAGCTACTTGAGATAGGCTGCTGAAAGCTCCAAACCTATAAGAATGAGGCTCTGAAGCTATGAAACACCATTATGTACATACTTGGTGCACAGACTTCTTGCACAGAGGTTTTAAAACCAAAAAAGTTGTTTAGTTTAAAACAACTAACCACTGCACAAGATTGGGAAAAGGTACAACAAGAGAAAGAAAAAGAGAACTATTTATGGCACAAAGGCAGGTGCCTAATCTGTTTGCTTGTTAACTTCTCACCACCCATATAGTGGCTGCTACATAGTTTATATTCAATAATGGTCAATGAATTGAATTCCAGAGGCTCGACATTTTGAGGAGAAGCTTATATCCTCTCTTTTATCAATGAAGGAGAATGGCAGTGGGACTCCAATGAGGGAAATCCTGGGTGGTGTGGGATGCTCAACTTGCCAAGCTAGACAACTTAAATGCACTGGCTAAATGAGGTGTTAAAAGCTATATCCTCTCCATGCCATCTTAATAAAAACAAACAAGCAAGTACAGTAATAGCCAGTTGCCCATGAGATTGGGAGTCTAGCAATGACTGAGCTCCCTTGAAGCAAGTAGATGTTTCTGTCTTTGAATAACATGAATCATTTATTTTTTATGAACATTTTCAAATCAGCCTTTATTTCATGCTATGAAGTGCTTTTATTTTAATGTCAATGTGTAAGGTGGCATACAGGCAATTAGAAATAACATACATGGTATTGACATATTTATACTTAGAACTTATGCGTTATATTTACAGACATACAAATATAGGACAATGTTTTACAAAATCTTTTACTAATTACATGTTTACATTTTCAGAAAATAAAATATGCTGTAAACCATCTCACTGCAATACGTATATTAAAAGGCTTCCAAATATCCATGTTTTCCTTCATTTCTATAACCATTTAAGTGCTTAGTTTTAAAAAATTCATCACACTCATCAGCACAGTCACTCATCATTAAGCACCATCGAGCAGTAACAAGAGAAATCACAGACTGCCATGAGACATGAATCATTTTTTTGTATATTTTAGATATTTATATATTTTATATATATAAATGTGTATATATTATATATTATGTATATATTATGTACATAAATATACAAGTATATAAATATATAATATATATTTATATATAATATATATACACAAATATACAAATATATATAGAGTATATACTTATATATTTGTATATTTATGTCTTTAAAATATTTATACATTTTCATATATTTATATTTTTATAGATATACAAGATTTCTCTATTCCCCCGCCCCAACCCCCTCCTGCACTAAAGAACCTCTGCTTACAGCAACCTAAAATGTCTATAGGGAACATGAAAGGCCACCTCCAGGCAAACACTAAAACAGATTTAAGTACATCTGATTTAGACAATAGAAAAAAGACACAAAATATAAACACACCCATGAGAGAAAGCTCCCCAATCAGAGGACTCTCTCACAGCCAAATGCTGGCAGCAAAGATGGGGTATGCCACCTCTAAAACAAAAGAAATTAATCTGCTCTAGGAAGTTGAATAGTGGCCCATAAAAAAATACAGTAGGTCCCTACTTAACACTGACAACAAGTTCTGCAACTTTAAGTGAAACAATGTGTCATGAAACTGCTTTTACCATAGGCTAATTGATATAAACAAGAGTTAAGTTCCAACAGCATCTCATCAATGTTCAAAAAAATTATGTTGAACAAAATGGAATTATTTGAGGACCTGCTGCATGTTTACACCCTCAGAACCTATGAATGTGACCTTATTTGGAAAAAGGGTCTTTGCATATGTAATTAAGAAAACAACATCCTGGATTATACAGTGGGTCCTAAATCCCATGACAAATGTCCTTAAAAGAGACATGGAGGAAAGAAGACATGGAGGAGAAGGCCATGTGAAATAGGCAGTAATTGGAATGATGCAGCCATAAGCCAATGCCTGGAGCCCCCAGAAGCTGCAAAAGGCAAGGAAGGATTCTCCTTCGAGCATGTGGAGGATGCATAGCCCTGCTGACACCTTGCTATAAAACTTCTGGCTCCAGAACTGTGACAAAATAAATTTCTATTACTGTAAGTCACCTAATTTGTGGTAATTTGTTTCAGCAGTCTGAGGAAACCATACCTTCAATTCATGCATTCCTCTTGTGAAATGTTCATCCCTAGTCCAACAGATGTAGAGCACCATGAGGACTCCCTAAGGTGGAACACTCGACTACTCCAAGTGGTCAGGTCTTGACTGGTTGTTTAGTCAGAAGATTTGAATTCACATCTTGCAGCTGGAAGAACCCTCTTAAGACTGATAAAATCCTACAGAATGACACACCTACCACTCTGACAAGTCCCTTTATTTTTCTGATGAGGTAATCAAGCCCTGAAAGTTAGCTAACTTAACCAAAGTCCACCAAATAGGTTAGATCCCAGCTCAAACCCCAATTTGGTCCTCCTTCTGCTACTCCAAGTGATACACAGAAGTACTAGGAACCACATGTGGGGACAGAGTTAGTGTCTCCCCTATTCTCATTTTGCATTACTAGCCTTCTCCAAAGGTCTTCCAAAGACATGGCCATTTTGAGAGAAAGTCAAGTTTATACTTCCCAAATATCTACCACCCTAGGAATTACTTCATAAGAAAGTTACCACAGGAATCACTTGGTCTTAGTGCAAGACAGGCTCTCTTAATGACACTATCCTTACACAGCACCCAACCCATATTCCTGAACCAATGTTTCTGATCTTCATGTAACTCATGCAGCCATCTCTGTGGCCTATATGTATTTGAGAGAGGGTCTTCTCTAATCTAAATAGGTATTTGGGATGAATTTAACTAAAATAAGTGCAGATTTATAGACTTTAGAACCATGAATTTACTTTCTTGGTCAATGACTCAGATTGGGTGTCAATGCCAGAAACACAGCATTTTGATAGCAATAAGAGAACCAAACAAAAAATAACATGAAGGGAAAAAAAAGATAACATTAAGGATTTCTTGTGTGTATACACTGGGAATAGAAACTGGAAAAAAAAAACTGAATTGTTTAGGAAAGAAAATGCAGTATTGATTCTACTTTTCTTGCTAGCAAACCTTTTAAAGCTATCCAAAAAAAAAAGTGTAAAAAAAAAAAAGTCACATGACTAGTCTGTGTTTAATTGTTAATTGTGGCAGTCAAAAAAAAAAGAAAACACAAGCATCAACCAAAATGAGATAAATATCATTGGTATCAATCCAACATGGAAGCTCAGTGGTGAGACTGAACACAACTCCCAAATGCCTGTTCCCTCTCTCCCTTGCCTCTAGTCCTCTGCCTGTCACTCACTACTCCCTTACTCCTCTCCTCTCCTACTCTTACTCCTCTCCTTCATTCTCCTCTCCTCCTCTCCTTTTTCTATCCAAAGTCTATCTCATCTGTAAAAGAAATTAGGTTGTATTTACCTCCAGGCAAACTCAAAATGCAGGCAGACAGCTGACAAATACACTTAGCAGTGAAGGCTTCCACATCCCTCTTCAACTCAAAAGTGGGCCCAGAAAAAAACAGTGTTCCAAGACTGCACTGTGTATTAAGAACAGAGAGCCCTCCCCAAATATTTATTCTCATGAAACAACCAGGAAACCATAAAATGACAGTGGCAGTGAGCCACAGCGCCCTTTGACAAACTAATAAATGCTATGGGCTTTTCTCCTTAGAACAGCCATATACAAAACATCTTGTATGGCACTTCAGAGGGTTCCGATATTACCCTCCCCAAGTTCATCCTTGGATTGCAGAGTACAAAGCCCTTGTTCACCAAATCAGTGGAACTTATTCAAGCCCTCTCCCTGCTCCGTGCACCTCAGACTTGCCCTTTGTGTCTAACTCCTTCCTCTGCTTGCATTAGTCTTCCTCTGGCTGTGATGAGTACACAAACCAAGCCAATGACATGGTGTTTGTAGTTAGAATAATCTACTGAACAGTGTTAAACCCACTAAGAATACTGATTGATATACCAACCTACTCAAAGAAATAGCCCACATTTCAGGTAAAATTGATCTTAACCTCCAAAGACTGATTCTGATGGGATAGTTTTAGCTCCAACCACAGAATAGCAGATGCACAATACAAATTAGGATTATATTTTAGGATAAAGAAATGATAGTGGCAATAATTAAGGCTTACTGGAACTCCTGAGAGTGATACAACTCTGGTCCTGAGTCTATTTATAGAAAGGAACATATTAATCACTTGGCCTCTGATCTCTCTGCAACAAAGACTGGAAAGTAGTATACCCTAAAAAGCCCCATAATCCCATCTGCCAAGATAACTTCAACTCTCTCTGGAAATTAAACTGTAGGTCATTTCTATGCTTGCTTAATGTAACTATATTGACATAAAGTTAACAAAACTGGCCTGACAATTTCAGAACCACATGTTCCTCCAATTTTCAGTCCTAAGTTTATTTATTTTTTTTAGTATTCCTATTTTTGCTTTCTTGCTTTCTATTCTCTTCTAAGCTCTGCTACTCCCCAAAATATATTATACTTAGGTTTTTCTGAATTATTTTAGTTTCACTGACTATAACTAGCACAAAAGGCAGTCAGCATAGAGTCGGGATAGATTTTGCAAGTCTCTAGATAATGATGTAATATGCATGTAAGCATATATAAAATCTAAAGTCCTGGAATTCACTGTCAGTTGGATAGCTAATCTTTGCAGAACTGATGTGAAACAATGGGGTGTCTCTTCGAGTCTCATAAGCACTATTACTTTCCCCATTTTACAGCTGGGCAAACAGGCTCAGAGAAGGTAGGTAAATTGCTCAAAGCTGTACAGCAGAATCAGGATTCAAACTTGGATTGGCTGACCCCAAAGCCCTTTTACTATCACTAACAGAGTAAACTAAGACAAAAGGGATCCTCTTACATACACAGTAAAACCCATTTAAAATATAACTAATGACTATTGCCAACTTCTCTATCGTACCTCATCATTGCAGGGGTAAGGATGTGTATGTGTGCATGTGCATACATGTATATATATACACACACTTTTTCTTAGGGTATATATTTTTTTAAGTCTAAAAAAAGGCTAAAGTAAAGAAATAGTCTCAGGAACTGAAAGTTTAAGATCAGTCCTTACCTAGCAACTCAGCTCCTTCGGCGTGGCCACAAGGACGCTGGTGGTCACAGCTGCTCTCACGACACAGCAACCTGACCACCAGGAACCAGAGCTCTGAGCGTAACTATGCATTTTTCATAATTTCAAGGAAGCCGGCAGATGGCAAGAAATTATAATATATATATAACATATACATACAAGTACATTTATATGCTATTATATATGCATAGACACGTATGCATCCTAAGTTTACTGTTGGCACTACATAGAGTATTCAACAATTGAAAGATGACAAACTTCTCAACCAAGGCCAGATCCTTAGTTTCTAGTAAGCCTTCTAACCTGAGACTTTCTCTGGTGTAGCATACTGGTTTCTGCCCTACACCAACAGTCACCAAGAAATGGAAAAGGAATCCTGAGCAGCATAAAACTAAATATAGTAAGTTCAAAGCCTATAGCTAAAAAGAGAAACACACCCTTGGGTATTCTTTTTTTTAATTCATTCATTCATTCAAAAAATATTGACTGAACATGAATTCTCAATCAATACACTGGGGCTGTACTAGGTGCTAGGAATATAGTAAAGAACTGAAAGTCAAGATCCTTGCCTTCACGAATTCCTATTTAGAGTGCCCCAATATTACTGAACCTAAGACATTCAACAAATGAATTCAACTTTAGATTACATAACAGAACCCAACTCAAGTCACTGTCTCAAAGTTAATTCAATGAGAGATAAGTGCTTATTATGTTTCAAAACACTCTACTAAGCACCTCAGGTAGATAATATTAAAGGCACAAAAGATATGATTAATCCCTGCCCTCGGTAAGTCGATATCTTCTTGGGATGACAACACACAGACTTATGAATTAGATGGAGAAATTGCCAGAGCAAAGAATCATTATCTATTCAGATGTTTGGCATAGCCAATGACTACTAAGAGAAAGATAGCATTCATTTCCACAAAGTAATTCCAAGAGAGAAAGTTAAAAATCACTCCAATATATTTAAACACTATGTACCCCCTCCCTGCAAAATAAAAAGAATCCATGTTGGTCTATCCCAAGCATGTTGATGATTTCCTTTGTCTGGCTGAAGTAAAGCTCTTTTTATATTTATGGGATAAACAAAACTAATTAGTAATGGCTTATTATAAGAAGGCATATTTCTAACCTGAGAAATCTTAGCCCAGTTTCTGGTTCCCCTCACCCATTCTCTTTTTTTCTTTTAAAAATAAAGAGGTAAATATGGGGGGAATCTTGCTTTTCTGGGCATTGGGTCAAGACCACACAGCACGCAGGACCAATGGCAGCTGGCTGGGGGCTGGCTAGGGCCCCAGTTCCTTTTGCTCAGCCTTTGGCTGTTAACTATTAGACCGCATGTCTGCACTATTTTCCAGATGACCAAAAGGGAAGATTTTGAAAACCATACTAGAAAGTGGCTTTGCTTTTAGGATGTGTTTACTTGTTCTGTTGTTTTCTTCCAGGGTCATGGGCAGAGTTTTCGGGAACACACCTAAAAAGAATGAGGTCACACTGGCATCAAGAGCCATGCCTGAGATCAATTCAGCGAACGCAGAGATAATTTTTCAAAAGTGCTTATCTTGTTCCACACCTCACCACAAAGCAAACAACCTAATTCATAGACTTCCTAATATTCAAAATGCTTCCAGTTCCTTCTGTCAACATATTTTTTTAAATGTCATCCTTGATTTGATCACTAACAAATATGACCACGCTCCGGCTTTTATGGTGTAAGAGAAAGCTGCATCAATGAACATATAGGCCAGTTCAATAATTCCATCAAATGAACAAAGTCACTCTGAAAAGATCTTTCTTTTATTAGCTTCTTTTCTCACAGGGGAAAAAAAAATTGAAACTAATCCAACCATAATCTCTGCTCCCATGAATCACTACCATAATATCTGAGAGAGGGCCAACAGTAATCGGTGCTGCTGCTAGAGGTGGGAGGTCATGCTACAGAATGCCTATTAAGATCTATTAAGATCATATTAAAATATATGGTGACAGAAGGAAATTTAACTTTGGGTGGTGAACACACAATGCAATATACATATGGTGTATAATTGAATTGTATACTTGACACCTATATAATTTTATTAACTAATGTCATCTTAATAAATTTAATTCAAAAAATCATTTTAGGGGCTTCAAATGTCGTTAAGCCAACAACTATAATATCGATAACAAACATAGTAAATTGGGCAAGGAAGAATATATGATGTGCAGAGATAGGGTAGAAGACAAAATGTCCAAAAGAAATAGACGTATTATAAGAAAATCTATAAACATGACATTGAATATATATCAGAGAGCCTCTGAAAGAAGACAAACATATGTGCTGTGATTGTGGGAAGGTATGCATTATTACCTAGGTAGAAAGAGGATATTGACAACAGTCCCTAAATACATCCCAAGACGGGAACAGAGATAGGATGCTGTCCTGATGGCAAATCTGAACTATCTGGATATCTACTGACAGTAATGTTCCTTTAATAAGCCAAGCCTCTAAACTGTACCAGGTTAAATTAAACTAAGGAGATGTGGCAACAAAATGCAATGTGTGATCCTGAATGAGATTCTGGAACAGAAAAAATATATTGGTGGTTCAACAGGCAAAATTTGAGATCTGTAAGGTAGATAACAATACTGTATCAATGTTAATTTCCTGGTTTAATAATTCTACTGTAGTTATACGAGATGCTGATATTTAGGGTGTATGCATGAAGGGTATTCTGGAATTCTTATATTTTTATAAGATTTTTAAAAATCTTGTATGATTTCAAAATGAAAAGTTAAAAAATAATACACACACAACAGAGCATTTGATAAATTCTTGACTTATAAAGATGTAATCTTCCAGATGGAGGAAACAAAATAGGGAACTCATAATTTGGCCTTAAGGAACAACTAACTGACAGCAGAAATCTTCAGAGTTACAGTCTCGATCATGCCAATTTCTTCAAAGGTTCGACAGTAGTTAACCTAGGCCATGAAACCAGAAAGATCTTCCAGAAAATATGAAATTGTGTGTAGATTTAACAAAATAAGGCGGAAGCAGAACAATGATTGCCCTCTAGAATAAGTAGAAAGAGTGGCAGGCACCTTCTATCTCTGCTCTGAGATGGAACCACAGGTAGAAGGCTAAAAGGAACGCACATGTCAGTCAGGTGGAGGGGGATAACCAGCACAGGGTTAAGAGCTCTTGCAGCTGCTAGAAACTGCAATTCCTGTGGCTCCGTGAGAAGTGAGGGGATATTTTTTATTTGAGTGTTAGAAGGACCTTAGTAGTACCTAGGGACATTCAACAGGTTGCTGACTATTGTTAGAGAAGAGAGGCATGGAGGATCCTCAGGTTCCCATTCAGATCATGCAGCCTAGTGAACCAGGATAGAGACAGCTCAGCCAAGAGAGAAGGAGGTCCCTTTGTTAATCACCACTCCACACCTGAAAGCAGGAGTGGATGGCTAGAAAATAAGATGCCAGCAGGGATTAAGTGAAAAAGTCACATAAGCTGAAAAAAGAACACTGGAAAACGTTATTTCTACCTTGGGCATTAGAAAGCAGAACTGATGGAATGGGGGTTGGGGACTGGATGAAGGGATTCAGAAGTACAGATGGGCAGTTACAAAATAGTCACGGAGATGTAAAGCACAGCATAGGGAATGTAGTCAATAATATTATAATAACTATGTATGGTACCAGGTGGGTACTAGATTTATCAAGGGGAATCACTTCATAAGTAATATAAATATCTAACCACTATTTTGTACACCTGAAACTAATCTGATATTGAATGCTAACTGTCATTGAAAAATATTTTTAAAAAGAAAGCAGAACTGAGAAAAATGATGGTGTAATCCCAAGGAGAGAAATTTGAAAAAGGAATAATAATAATAATGCTATATATAGCATGAATCATATCTGACATCATTCTAAGTACTTTACATACATTACTATATAAAAAAGGAGAAATACAGACGGTTGAGAAACATGAGAAAAGATTTTCAGTCTCATTAGTAATTTGAGAAATGCAAATGAAAACAAGATAAAATTTTCCACCATCAGATTGAAACACACACACACACACACACACGCACACGCACACAGAGACACACATGCAAACTCATAATATGCAGTGTTGGCAAAGATCCGGAGAAAACTGGCACCCTCATAAGTAATTAGAGGAACTATAATTTGGTACATTTTTGTGGAGAGAGTAATTTGTCAATATCTATTAAAATATTAAATGCGCATACCATTCAACATGCAATTCCAGTTGGTATGTATCCTAAATATATGCTCAAATAAGTAGGCAGTAAAGTACATACAAAGATTTTCATTACATCACTGTTTGTAATGATGAAATGAAGACCTGAAAACAATATAAAAGTCAAAGACTGAAGGTTTAGTAATCTATAGTAAGGCTATACTATGTCAAAAGTTCTACAAAACAGAACTTATTTCTGGATGTGCATGTATAGGAATAACAACACAGAAAATTCTGGAGAGATACAGACTACACATTCAACTCTAGAGAGAGACTTCTCTCTTCCATTATGGTCAGGAATCAAAGGTTCCACAACCAAAGTATGATAATACTATTATAACTAATATCAATGACAAAGAAAGAAGGAGAAATGTCTAAAAGAATAAACATGACACACAGGAAACTCCCTTATGATTTTTATTTAATAACAAAATTAACACACACTCACTGCAAAATACTCAAACAGTTCAAAAATGAGAGGTTCAAAGTCCCTCTCAAGACCAAGTCTACTCTCAAAGGTTAAGCTAAAATAATAAAGACAAAAGTAATGATGGAAGATTAAAGGAGGGCAATGTAATCAAAATGAAAACACGAGAGGCTCAAACCTATAAAAGAGTGGTGTCGAGATGAAGTCAACAGTGATCTGAGAATTGCAGAAAATGCTGAAGACAAACAAAAGGGCTTTTATGTTATATTTAGACCAAAAAAGTGAACAAAAAAGTAAGAATATTAAACAGTGGATCTGTGAAGATCTGTAAAGGTAGGTGGTGCCAGGAAACAGCCTAAGTAAAAAACAAGTCATGACAAACCAACCATACTTTAATTGTCCTTGGGTCATTCATCTGATTATTTGATAAGTATATACTGAACACCTACTCTGTGCCAGACATTGCATAAAAGATACAAAAAAGGTGACAATGTTCTTGCCTTCTTGAAGATGATAATCCAGCAGGGGGACACATGTTAATCAAATAATCACACTAATCAATGTACAATTATAGGCTGAAACAAGGGCTTGAAAATCAAGAAGTAAGTCTCTCAAAACATCTTTGCAAAGAAATGGAGAAATGGAGTCCACAGAGAGACTATAGGGGTCCATGAACTTGGATGGTAGTCAGAGAAAAACAAATAAAACCTTTCTTTACATTAGCTTTTAACTTAAATTTAGCATTTCCTTCAAATATAAACATGGGCACCAAATCACAGTAGTATCAAGGGTATCTGCGACTTGTCACCAATAGAAATCACAGATATTTCCACAGAACATTACCGCTGCTACAGGTCATGGCATTCACAAGAGTTATTAGACCTGCCTTTATATCTTGTTATTGAATGTGATAATAAAGAAGCATATATTTATTATATTACAAATGACTTTAATATATTGATATTAAATGATATTTTTCCTTTGTAAACCATGTATTTTATTTTATGCATTATTCTGAGAAAGGATCTAAAGGCTTTACTTGATTCTCTGGCACAAAATATTAAGGATCATTCAGTTAAATACTGGTTCAAGTAGGTATATATGTATCTAAACGAACTATAAAATCAAGGAATTCAAATAACTTCAAATCTACCCACACAGTCTCAGGTAATAGAAGCAACCTAATTTTCTAAGAAAAACAACTTGTTACCCTCAACTCTTCCCTTTAGTTTAGACTCCAGTCATTCAACAAATATCTACTGAGTGCTTACTCTGTGCCAGCCACTGTGCTAGGCAATGGGGAAACAGCAGCAAACAAATGAAATTTCTAGTAATGTGGCCTGTTCTCATCTTGGTATCCTTGATGTCCATCAAAGTGATTGGAAGACAACCTATATATGTTTGCTAGATGCTGAAAGAACAATGTCTAAACCTGTGTAAGTGTCACTAGCATGTTATTAAATCAAAACATTCAAGCAAAAATCTTCTAGCTATCAAAATTTCCATTTCTTAGAAAAATTTCACCAACTCTCCAACATAAAACAATTTCACCTGACCTCTTTCTCCTTTCTTCTACCTTATAGCTCAGGTTGCTCAATTAAATAGTCTCTGATTTTCATAAGAAATTGTCCTTCTGAAGGACATCTAACTAAAGGGAACAAGGACAGAAGTGAATATTATTAAATTTCTTTTAAGACTTGAAAATATGGGTGATATAATTTTTTATGAATTATGCCTATATAAAAACACTCACGTGGCTCAAAGATGAAGCTTGCAACCAGCTTCTGGACCCAGTAAGAAAGAAAGAAGTACAAAAAAATAATAGAGTTAAAATCCAATTTTCCAGCAACTTGGGACTGACTAGGGGCTGGAATGGGAGTTGGGGAAATGGAAAGCAAATTAGGGACCTCACTTTCAGACTTTTCATCAGTTCACACTATGTTATATTACAAAGAGAGCTTTCACAAAATGGGCAGAACTATCATTCCAAATCATCATTCCACTCATAAAGGAGGAAGGCCTGCATTAACACACAAGAACTTAGCAATTTCACCCTATACCTTCTTAACCATCCATATGCCTTCGATCACTTATTTTACCAAGAAAAGAAAATGAAAGAATGAATGGTAGAGTGCTGAGCTTAGCATACAGCTGGGATTATGAATTGTCAGGCCTGGGCTGTGTGGCAGCAAAGGAGGCTAAAGATGATTTCCTGTTCCTTCATTCATAGCCTGGAAGTTTGGACTGAGTGCTAAACGAAGTCACATTTCCATACTCATGAAAGCAGTCCCTGCCCTGCATTCTGGTGAGCTTGAGCAAGGTAACTTTAAATAAACTCTGTGCTCAAATGAGCCAAGTAATTGAGCAATTAAGCTAGAAAACAAAATCCAAGTATCCCAACATCTGCCTCTCCTCTCCAAAAAGACAAAGATCTAACTTTTAATGATCATTTCCCTATATACAATCCTTGTGTTAAACACGATATGTATATGTTGATCCTTACCTAACAATCTTATATGAAGGTACTATTATCTCCATTTTGCAGGGAAAGAAACAGGCTCTAAGAGACTAGGTCATTTCTCAGTGTTTGAGAGCTATTATTGGTAAGTAAGGATTTAAACTCAAGCTGCCTGAGCCCACATTTTTAACCACCATGACATTCTGCTTCTGATCCTAGAAACTCATCTTAACAGCAACCAATCTTACTTTTTCCTTTAAATAAGAGCTTGCTCTTTCAGACATCAGGTGTAGGGCATAAAATGCAATGTAATTTGCCCATTATTCTGAGTTCTTGAAGAACTTGGAGGCTAGAGCTTGGGCATAGTAAAGAAAGGTGAGCAAAGGGCACACTTTGTCCAGTCTCAAAGTCTACAAGGACTAAAATAGATCATTTCTTTAAAATGGAGGTAGGAAGAAAGAAGTTACACTGTCTGTCCTCTTACTAGATGTGGTTTTTCCTTAGATTCCTCCTCTTTTCGCTTCTTCCACTGCAGTAACCACAACCGAGAAGCTCCATTTAAAAGTAAGGGGAGGTACCATTCAACTGTGGCTTACTGATAATTCAGCAGTATGTATATTGTAGTAAAAATACCACAGAGCTAGAAGCTAGGAGACCTGGATTATCTACCCCAAATCAATCTGACTGACTTTTTTATATAGCATTCCCTCTTATATAAATAAGGGTATGATACTGGCCTAGGTATGTGCTTCTTTCTGCTCCACGGCTAAGGAGGTTGAGCCATATGAAATCACCAGTGACTGGCCATTTTTGACCTACAAAGGTAGCAACTTCATAGTTTCAAATTAATATATGGATTTTCACACAATCTTTGATGCTACACCACCTGTTTCTTATCTTCCTAATTTAATTCCACATCATTCTGGTATCTGCCAAACTTCTACCCTTCTCGCTGTCAAAAGAGTTTTCAAGAACTGGCCTAAAGTGGAGAAATATTTTACTAAAGAATCCTTGAGAAGTGATGAAGGACTAATACCTCTAAAATAATGAAGTAATAGCAGCAGTTCTAGACAGACACCATTAAACACAGCTAAGAACTAACTATATGAGAACAAAGTTTAAAGAGGCTGATCCAAGTTCTCAGGCTCCAAGTTACCCTATTAGTATCACTGACTTGGTGAGTCATCTTTCCATAGTGGAGAGAGAATAATAAATACTCCAGGTTGGGTGTGTATGAGTTGGCAATGATGGTGGGTTGATAGTGATTCTAATCTGCTTGCTTTTAGCAAACATGCTTAATAGCAACATGCAAAGAGAAAAGGAAAGATAACTTTAGTTATTAAGAACTGACAAAAGAAAATCTGCTGTCTCTAAAATTCTCTTAGCTATAGTATTTATGCACCTTGAACTAAGATTTCCATGTCAATTTAATATGGAAAGTTGTCTATTCCCAAGCCTTAGACAATGGCCACAGAAGATTAAAACAAAAACTTACATAGCTGCAGTGGTGATTCTACAGCTCTATTAAATCAATCCAGATTTAATAGAATGTGAAGAAAATATAGCAGAATTATTTCAAAACTTTATCTGACTAGGTAGCTTGTTGAGTTTTTGTAAATAGTTATAGACTCACATCTCTATGCTTTTATTTTCTTGCCCTATTGCATTGGCTAGGACTTCCAGAACTATGAGAAATAAGAGTCCTAAAAGCTTCCTTGTCTTGTTCCTATTCTGAGGGAAAAGCATTAATCTTTCTCCATTAAGTATGACTTTCATGGTAAACTTGCATAGTTTTCAATCTTGGCCAAGTAACAAAGAGCAAGCTCTTTAAATATAAAGTTTAATGTAATATCAATATCAGAGCTGAGAGAAACTGTATCATTTTTGCCCACCTAGTGTTTACCACCCTCTTCCTCATATGGCAATGTTTTGATTTTCCCTCAGGAGAAGACAACCTTCCCTACCACATATGCAGTTCTAGTGCAGTGGGTAAGTCAGGTCTGGTCAGTTCATCTATCCCATCCTCTGCTGGTCCAAGTATTTAATCCAATGGAATCCAAATATGAGACTTCTTTGGAATTATTACATAGAGCTCTCTTTCCACTAAACTTATAAATCAGAGGTAACAAACTATGGCCCATGACTGAAATCTGGCTTTCTACCTGTTTTTGTAAATAAAATTTTACTGAACCACAAGCACACCCATTCATTTGTCCATGGCTGCTTTTGAGTTACAACAGCAAAGCTAAGTAGCTACAAAAGCCTAAAATATTTACTATCTGGCCCTTACAGAAAAACTTTCCTGATCCTGTTCTTGATAATAAGATATAAGCCCTGGAACATTTAGGAAACATATCACCACTACACAGGAAAAAAACCTGTTGTAAATGAAGCCAACACAAAAGAAGAAACTAACTCCAAATATTATGGAAGTCTGAGGATTTGGATGGGCCAGAACTGTTATACCCCATATTATCCAGTTATATAAGCCAATTAATCCAGTTTTTTTCCCAGACAAGTTTGAATTGGGTTCTAACACTTGAATTCAGAATCGAAACACAGATAACATCCATAATGCTTATTGTAGGAACACAGCTCCAATTTCTTCCTTCATTATCTGTCCATCAATACCATCAAGAAATTCTACATTTCTCCAGACTAGAATGTCACTGAGTGCTAAAAACTATATTTTATGTAACAGATAGCTAAAACATCGTAAAATCAACTGATGTGGGGTTCACTGCGGTGTTTTTTTTTTAACCAAACATCCTGAGGCATTATTGCATAGTGAAAAAACAAAAAGGATGGAAACTAAAATTACACCCCAAAGAAACCCAACATTGAGTAATCAATCACAGATCAATTGGGGTATAAGTATAAAAACGAAAATAGGTATCACCACTAACATCTCCCTGAAATAAGAGAAATACTCTAAAACCAGCAGAAAAAAAGATGTCTGCTCCCTTACCAATGCCAAAATTCCCAAGGGGACAGATTTAACTAATTAGGGAGATGGTAATTAAAACTGGAGCTGCTAATTGTCTACTGGGTATATATTACCAGTAATGTTCCCTACAGGCTCTCGGCAATGGGAGACAAAATTAAGCCCAATATTTCTGCCAATTACACAACCATCATTTGTCTGTATTTATCTCTCTCTTTAGGAAACTAGAAAGCCCATTGAGGTGTGGTTTTCAATGCAAGCTAGATGCGCCTACGAGAAAATAATTTTATATTATGTTTAGAAACAGAATTATTTTGTATGTAAACTTGTTTTAATATGTATATTCTGGAGCAAGGAGATGTTTCTTTCAACAGCATCCTTTCCATATGTAGAGGCCAGATGTTAATCTATGAGAAAACTGAAGTGGTTAGTAAGAAGACCAATTTTATACAGACAGAGAATATCAAGTGGTGAAAAAGAGGAAGAAAGAGATGCTTAAAATGGAATTGGTGAAGCAATTTTATAACTTCAGCTTATTAGAAAAACAAAAAAACAAAAAAACCCCAATAAACAAAACCTACCAATTGTAGTGGGTTTTTTATCCATACCAAGAAGAGTATGACCAGAGAGGATTTTTCTTCCTGGGCATTTCCTCCCCTATGAATTGAAGAATTACTCAACAGAATCAAATAAAGTATTGTAAAAATGAACTGAGGATTCTTAGAAGGGAATTTGATGTTTTATCTCTATTAAAGTTGAAAACCAAATATGTCTAGGGCTAGAAATGGGTTCAAATTATAGCTTTGCCACTGTGGTGGATACTGTGAACCACCCCACAGTATTCTTTCTCTTCTTTCCTGAAGCAATAAGATGCCCCGGGTACTGGCTGGGCCAAAGGCTGCCTATACACAACCTAGATTTTTCCATCCTCCTTTGCAGACAGATATGGCCATATAATTATGTTTGGGCCAGTGGAAATGATGAGCGCACGTTCTGGGTCCTGGGTGTTTCCATCTCCATTATCTGGCTGGAAAACGACAATGACTGGAACAACCTGGGAAGACACAGGCTGAGGATGGTACCTGGCATGAACTGCTTACTTCTGGGCTCTGAGGGTGAAATGAACTTCTATCTTATTTAAGCCACTGTACTTTGAAGTCTCTTTGTTATAGCAATCCAGCCTGTACCCTACTGATATATGCTACTTACTATCTGTGCAACTCGGGGCAAGTTATTTAACCTCTCTAAGCCCTCGGTTTCCTCATCTGTGAAATAGAATCACAACATTTATTTTATAAGGTACTAAGAGGAATAAATGTTTTAAGAGGTGTAATGTGCCAAATCTGTGCCTTACACACACAGAAAAAACTGCTCAACTAACGGTAGATGATAACAGCAAAGATGAAGGAGAACTTGGGAAGCTGCTTTCAAAGGCCTCTGACATCAAGCAGCTATTATATCCACAAAGCCCCAAAGGTAGAAATGTGTATCTGCTTTTGAGAGAGTTTCTATCAGTAACAACACATTCAAGGAAAATCAGAGGTATCTTATATAGCCCAGGAGATGAATTCAGATTAAACAATGTTTAATTAGAGTTTAGGTGCCAAAATCTTTAACTAGTTCTTTAATTTGTGTTCTATATTATTAAATATCATACAAACACTGTTTATGCTTAGTTGATTGAACTGAGTTCCACATTTGTAAACAAAATAGCTGAGTAAAAAAGTACATTAATCAATACAAATCACCTAAACAGGGTAGGCTGACAAAAAGACACACAAATGAATTGGAATCATCTACACTGGACACCCAGCTTGACGCAAAGAATTCTACAGTTAATGGAGGCCATGGCCTAATGTCCCTTGTACACATTTCCCCCTCTGATAGTCCCTTTTGCAAGTGATAATTATTGACCCTCTGCCACTGTGGATTCTTTTTATCTCTTACTGGTGAGACATGGTTAGATTGTTCTCTTAGGATTTCTGTAACCTTGAGATTTGTTAAACACTGGAGTGGATACTCTTGGCACCGAGATAAGACAACTACTCTGACTCTTGGGTCTTCTGCAGGGCTAAGTAGGTTTTACGTGTCACAAGATACAAAACAATCACAAGATTACATCACCCAGTGGAGACCAGCATCTCTGAAATGGGAGCATGGATCACATTACCAGCTTAACCCCTTCCACTGACCCTGATAATCGCACAGCATATAATGGGATGTGGGCTACTATATTAAGGGGAGGCTGAACCAGAAGGCCGTGAGAAAAGATACCACATAATCTGAATACACTTTTATGATCATTTATCCCATTAAAATGGGACTGAGATAATGCTTTGTGGAGGCATCAATAAATATACAGTAAACCAGACTGGACTCCGCCTCCTATAAGAGACTTAGGGGAGCTATAATTGCCTCTGCGAAGGGGAAGTTCTGGTGTAGTATCATGTAGAACCCATGCTTTAGACAAAGAGGCTGAAGCTCAAGGACTGCTCCCACACAGAAGATCAACATCTACAAATATCAGCCCAGGAATAAAAAAAAAAAACTCCCTCTGCTACACTGATCTTGAGACCCCAAGCTTTGGAGCACCAGCAACGATCACCACACCTGGGAAGCAACGAACAACTCAGGACTTTTATTCTTGCTCTACTTCCCAGAATTGCACTTACAGGTTCCCGGCCATCCATGGCTTCCATCCAGAGCCTCCGGTCCTCTTCTGACAATGCCTGCATGGTGATAACCCCTGGCCTGTGGAGAAAGGAGGACATGCATATGAACCCAGTGACAAAGGTACAGAGATCCTGATGAAGGTGACCCTTAAAGAAACACTCACGCCATAAAATGAGCATCACTAAGGCTAACAACATAAAGAAAGTATAATACCTTTTGGCTTTTCTGAGCCACCTTCCAATCTCGAAAAGCAAAGCCAGCACCCCAAATCCTTTTAAATAAGCCCATGTGTCCCAGGGAGGTACGAAGAAACAGAATATATGACTCTACTTACAGATAAGGGACACAGATGAGTAAAGTTTGTTCCTTGAGATCTTATTCATTCTTGTTCTCCAAAATGCTTAACAGAGTGCTTTACTCATAGAAGGAGAGCAATAAATTTGTATTGAAGTGAATGAAATTATTGGACTTGAGATAAAAAGAGGGGGAAATACCAAGCTGGAGGGATCCTGGTCTCCTAATATCTAGTCTAATGCTTCTAAACTGCTTTTGACTTGGAGAAGTTTTATGAAGTTAATCGGCTTTGTAATTATGATTAAATGTATAGTATTTTTTAAGTGAATACTTGCCATGTCAGGTGCTAAGTTGTTTAAATGCATGCATTAGCTCTTTCAGCTTCATTGAAATTGGCTTGCTCTTTCAAACTAAACTCAATCCCTCCAGAAAGAATGCATATAATATCAAGTGGTATTTGTTGAGTTCCCATTACAGATGGCTCTCCATGAGAAGAGACTTGTGCCATCAAAACTAACCTGGGAGAAATCTGTGCTCATTAAAGCATTTCTCTATTTAGGGGCCACTGATGGACCCCAGGGAGTCCATAAACCACTTTCCTTCTTCTAAATGTATAAGTATTTTTCTGTAGAAACAATTCAAACTATAAGATCAAAGAAGACTGTAACTCAAAAAGTTAAGAATTGCTGATGTAAACCCTCATCTTTAAAATTTGAGAAAGCCTAAAAGGGATGAAGAGATCTCCTATATGGGAAATAAGTTTTACTATCACCTGAGTCCATAGAACTGCTAATGATCACAGAGCAGCACGGTAGTGAAACACACAGGCTGACCATGCCCTGAGCACCACCAGCCTGGGCCCCACAAGCACTGAAGCCCGTTCATCTGACCCATCTATAATCACTGCTCCTGGCTTATTTCCATAGTTCCAACAAATATGCTACACCTATTTATGTTGAACATACTTTAAATATCATTTTTGCTTCTTTTCACTGATCATCCCTCAACATTCCCTTAAAAAAAAAAAAAGGTTTCACAGATGTAAGCATTTAAGTACAGAAAGGATGACAATTTAACGGGCGCTGGGGGTGAGGGTGTGAATGTGTGAGGTTGTGAATAAGTGTGGTGGGGGGTAGTGGTGAGGGTGAGGGTATAAGTGGGTGGGTGAGAAGGTGTGTTGAGCATAAAAGGCAGATGATGGGACAGACACTCATTCCTAAGAAGGTGGTCATTCCTGTGGAGGCCACATCTGGCACTGACACTGTAGCATAAACATGACACAGAAGACACAATAACTTCTCTCTACACCAGCAGCTGCCTGGGCTCTCCCTCCTCTTCTCAGAAACTCTCATTCTCAGATCCAGGTGACCATTTCCCACCATCAGTCCATTCAGTGTGCCAGACCCACTGGTGTCTGCAGAGTGCTGGCAGCCAACACTGCACAAAGATGACCCTGTAGTTTGGGGACATAGTGGATTGTTTCTACCCTTCCACCTTTCAAAGAGCTGAACACAAAGCATTAAGACTTTGAAATTAAAAGTCTACAAAGCTACTGTCCACTGTAGAACCCTGAAGTCTCTGGACATGATCTCTGAGTGTTTCTTAAAGTATTGTGCCTGGACCACAGGCTTCAGAATCAGGCATTCCCTTCAAAAGGAGATTCCCAGCCCAACCCCACTTTACTTTACTGAATCTGAACTTCTGAGCTAGGCCTGGGAACTTGGATTTTAACCAACTATCCTGATGTACAGTTAGGTCTGAGGCTTACCGCCCTAGAGAGCAAAGACTCCCTCCTCTCTACACTGGGGTCAAGTAGTCAACATGTTTCCAGGTCATTTCTTGCTAGGTGCTCATCATCAAACTGTGAGACCACAATAGTTGCCTAGCATACAAGTTCGCAGGGACCTCGCAGATGTCACATCAACTTCATGGCACACAGTAAAAAATTTTTACCCAGGGCCACAGAGAGGAAGTTCACACAAACTCAGAGGCTGTGAAGAGTAAGCCACTTGGCCTTAGTAACCAGGAAAGTCAACAGGATTTGTTTTCATTTCAAGAAGAAATATCAAAATACAAGTTATTTTCCACATGTGGTTTTGTTCCCTTTTTGTTTGGGGAGGAGTAGTGGAGAAATGAATAAAGTGGATTTAACATACTCATTTCTAATCCTATCATCCCAAGTTCAGATAATTTTCTCTCGGACTTGTGTAGGTACATCTGGATCATAGTGCTTCCTAGGCAGCTAGAAAACAGTCCTTCAGGCTCCAAGTTTCTTTTCCTTCATTACAATTCAAATCACTACTATGTAAATCTCTTATGTGTGGATTTCTTAGAACCAAGGAAAATGAGTCAACTTTATTTTGGAATAAAGCAACAACTTTCTTTCTACATTTACCCTCCCTATGCCCCTACTAGCCACCGTCCCTCAGAACAAAATAAAAGGAGCAAAATTCTTAACTACACTACACTTGACTACAATGATTCTACTACTGGGTAAGAGAGCTCACTTTCATATGGGGCATCAATTTAGTTCATGTTTGGAATGTATCTGGCTTTTCATAACGAAAGTGGAAAGAGAGAGAAAGAAAGAGAATGCACAAGGTTGGGAGGTGGAATGAGGAAGGGAAAATATAACACAACGAAAGAGAAATGGAATCAGTGATCACAGCTCTGTGGAATTCCAAAAAAGAACTGGGATCCTTTCAAACACCATAATAAAATAAGAAGTACAGTAGTAACCCAGCACTATGTGCCAGATGCCCTGCTAAGCACTACATATAAATTAATTCATTTAATCTTCACAATGACATCATGAGATTGATATACTCTCATGATTCCATTTGGTAGATGAGAAAACTAAGGCTCGAATAGGTTAAGTACCTAGTCCACAGTCACAGAGCCAGGATCTGAACTCAGCAATCTAATGCTTCACTCTTGCACATAAGGCCATGGCAAATGTGAAGGTGCCACAGTCCCCAGACAGCTAATGTTGACCATCGAAGTCCTCTGCCATCAAAATGGACTAGGTCCTGCTGCAAGTACTTCAGTGAGCTGAACAGAATCAAACAAGATCAAATGATAGAGGACTCTATAAAATACAAAGTGCTTCATAAACATGAGGGCTCAGGACAGCACTCTAGGTCAATCAAAAATGAGAATCTAATAGTGTCCAGTTTCACTGTGGCTTACTTTCTATAGCAGTGGCTCTCCACTTTTGTTTCTGCCTCAAAATACCCAAGAGATGAAAAGGCAATGAGTTTAAACACACACACACACACACACACACACACACACACACAGAAGCACTGTTCATAAAAAAATATGGCTAAATGGGACTTCGCCAAAATGAAGAACTTCCATTCATCGAAAGATATCAATAAAAGAGTGAAAAGGCAAACTACAGAACAAGAGAAAATATTTGCAATTTATATCACCAAAGAGACTTGTATCTAAAATGTGTAAAAATGTCAACAAATAAGAAAAAAAATGAACAGCCAAATTAATAAAATGGATAAAAGACTTGAATAGGCACTTCGTAAAAAAACGACAAACAAATGGCCAAAAAGCATAAGAAAAAGGGCCCGATATTGCATCAGGGAAATGCAATGAAAACCAAAACAAAATATAAGAAACACCCTTTCTAATGGAGCACATTCAAGACCACCAAGGCCTGACAAGAATGTAGAGCCACTGGAACTCTCAGACATTCTGCTGGAAGAATAAATTGATAAAACCACTTGGCAATATCTACTAAAACTAAACCTAGCAATGCTAGGTCATCCTATGATGTAGTAATTCTACCTCTAGATATATACCCAAGAGAAATGAGTGTATATGTCCACCAAAAGACATATATAATAAAATAATAAAAACTCAAATATCCATCAATAAAAGAATAAATTATTGTACATTTAAACAATGGAACATCACACAACAATAAAAAAGAACCAACTACTGTTACATGCAACAACACAAATCAATCTCATAGACATAATAATAAGGGAGAAGAAGCTAGACACAAAAGACTACAAATGATATGTCCATTTATATGATGTTCTAACACTGGCAAAAGTCTTCTACAGTGACAGACATCAGAAGAGTGATTGTCTTGGGTGAGGGGTATGGTCAATGAAGGGAGTATGGGCAAAAGGAAACCTTCTGGGTGACAGAAACTTGACCTAGGTAATTGCACAGGTAAGAGTGTGTGTGTGAAGTCATTAGGATATAGACTTAAGATGACTTGGGCATCTTACTGTGATTACACCTCAATAGAAAAAAATGTTTTTAAATAACTCAGGCTCACATCCTGATTCTAGGGCTTCCTCGCTGTGTAAGCTTAGTAGACAAGTAACTAAACTATATTATTCTCCTTGAAAATGCAGATAATAAGTATACCGCCCTCCTGGGGTTATTATGAATGTTAAATAAGAGAAGTGTATGGCATTTCAAAGTGTCAGACATACAGCTGATACTCCCCAAATTAGTTATCACAGGGGCAAATGGGGCAGAAAGAAGGGAGGAAGACAGGATAGCAAGTGTGGGGTAGGATCAAAATTATGGGGGAAAAGGGTAGGTATGTATAGTTTACAAAGAAAAAGAAATGAGCACAGGTACTTCTGATGAATGTGACTACACCCCTAAAAAGCTCACACAGAGCACTGAAAATCACACCCCTACCACAAAGCAAGCCAGGTTAAGGCTGAAGTGACACATAGGCTCTGACATCATGACCATTTCCTTTTACCTCCTGACTGAGCATCAAAGTGGGCTACTTCCTCCTTTTGGAATTAATGCCTGATAATGACAAAGAAAGGGTCTTCAGCAAATTCTAGAAAATCTAGCAAGGAGCTCCCTCTACCCACCAGATGAGAGATGGAACAAATGACTTACAATCCTTTCTAGAGCTTCATCCTAAGATTCCACTTAAAATAAGCACCTCCTTTTCACTCTGAGTAAGTCTTTAGTTAGTGCTATATCTGGATCAGCTTGAGAATCATGAACAAGGATCTGCAATTTTCTCTAAGCTGGCACCCCGCCTCTCACACCAGAGGGCGATGCAGAAAATAGTTATTCATCTATCACAGGCAAACTGCTACCCACCACCACATCTCCTCCAACTCTGGCATCCATGAAGAGTCCACAGAAAGCCATACATTGTTTAGCAACACATCCAGGATCTGGGACCACTGATGTCAGCTCAGAGCCTTCTCACTAGCCAAGAGCAAGCAGAATCACAACCAGACCTGATTCTAAGGTTACTTGACAGCTTTCCTCCTCTAATCTTATTCCTGAATCTGAGTCAACAATAGTGATCTCAGTGGCTTGGCAATTTACCCACTTCCTATTGGACAGGGAAATGCTATTGCTAACTCCACCCCACTGAAACAAACACACTCAGAATCCAACAGTACTATTCTTTCTAAATCAACCTCCAAAGATCTAAGGTTTATTCATTCATAAGATTATAAATCTTCTGTTGGCAAGAGTACATTTCTGAGCTTCCATCCATACTACAGGACACTGAAGGGTCAAGTTCAGAGTAAAAGGATTATGGCATCCACAGAAACACACGTTCTCATAGCTTGTGTTTGAAACCTGACTCACTATGTTTATATAGGAAGACAGAGGGAAATGATGAAAGCTTGGAGAATGGGCTGCCATCCACAGATGAAAAGAGCTGTGCAAGTGCCAGGGAGAGGAAGTGGTCCTTTGCTTCTAAAGTGCTCCTGAGAAAACTGATTCCTGACAGGTTCTGGATGGTATAAAGGTTCAAGGTTCAATATATCTTCATTTGCACCAAGATAGGTCCAAAGTCAGGCAAAATAATCTGGAGAATACATCTCTCCCAAGTCCGTCAAAGAGATTACATACTCAAATGTCTTTAGAGACCAGGCGAGCAAGCAAAATGAGTGAAAGTGGGTAAGAAGTTCTTTACTGTCCTGAGGAAAATAGGCTTGGTCTCATTTTCCTTAAAACATGCAGGCCTTTGTTTTTTCATTTGCACCTTTACTTTTTGATAGAGACATAGGAACAAAGGAATATTTCTCCTCTATGGAAGAAACAACATTGTAAGTGCAAGGCAAAGTGAAAGCTGTCACCTGTGATCATGATGGGAAACAACAGGGCATGGTGGCAATTGAGGCAAAGTAAAAAGGCCATGCCCCACGTAAAGGAGGCATCCACCATTCAGCTCTACAAATAGCTGGCACATGGGGAAGCAACATTAGCATTTATAAATTTTTCCAATTTTCAGATATGCCTCAAACACTACTTAAGCCAAACCAAACGTGTCTGTGGACCACCCATGTGCCACTTTTGGCATTCATGTCTGTCTTCCTCTGCCTCTCTATCTGAGCTCCACTAAAGATTATCATGGCATGTTATAATGTCATCTCATATACTAGGACCAACAATGATATATGTGTGTCTTATCAATTAACCTCAAAGTCAAACACAGCAGAGCACCTCCAGTTCATCAACAAAAGAGAGACATGGGCTACTCTCCCATTTTTCTCAATACTCAGGATCCAGTGCCATCAGTGGGGGACAACATTAATCTACTACTTGGAGATAGAAAGTTATGAATCTGTATAAACTATGCATGCTTTGAAATAATGAACCATTGAAGGTCTTTGTGCATTACAGATCCTCGTGCATGAGAAGAATACATAATATGCCATGAGAACCTGGGTGGGGTATAGGTAAGAGAGAAAGTGAGAGAGGAAATAGAAGTTGCAAACTCACGGCCCACAAACTGTGGCTAAGATTTGTTGAGTATTTATTATGAGTCAAGCACTGTGCTAAGGATTTTACTTGCATTATCATTTATTCCTCATAATAACTTTATGAAGTAGGTACTGTCATTACACCTCTTTAAAAAATCGATATTCGGAAATTAGTTGAACAATGTCACACTGCTAGTAATTGGCAAAGCTTCAACCTGAACTTAGTTGGACTGACTGTAAAAGCAAAGCCCATACCTTAACCACAATGCTGCACTGCCCCCATGTGCATGCAGCATAAGTATATGTCCTGAGATCAGGGACGCCAGCTCCTCAGAAGGAAGGAGAAAAGAAGGGGTGAGAGGAGGCGCTTCTCTGCTATGTCCCTCCTTCTCCTCTGTCTTTCTCTCTCTCTCTTACACACACACTCACTGGCTCACTCACTCACACACACACACACACACACACACATCCTTAGAAGTTTTTAGACGCAGGCTTCTAATCAATTATTTAGAAAAGATCTGACTCTAATGAATAAATGTGTCATTATGATCTACAGAACTGACCTCTTGGGAGGAAAGGTCCTAAAATAATTAAGACCACAGCAATAATAATGACCTATAGAGTAAATATTGCCAATCATATCAGATAATATCCCACATTTTTATTTTAAATGAGATTGAAGTCACAAGACATCGAGAAGCCCAGACAAAGAAATCTTTGGCACATTAAGTTGCATAGTTCTTAAATGTAATAGACAGTGAGTGCCTATTACATGCCAATTATAATGCTATGGGGACATAGGAGTTAGCAAATTTTAACACACTACATCAGGAGAAAACAATATTAATTGCTGGGATAAGTAAGACTCAGGAAGAATGCAAAACTTATTACTATCGTTGAAAACACACTATGAAAAAATATTCTAAGTCAAGAAATCTTCTAGTTCATTGATGAAATTTTTTCCATTATTACTATTCTAGCACATGATGAATCGAAATACGTAGATGGAATTTAGTGGTTGACTTCTCTCCTCTCTTCAGATTTACATAATAAAAAAATTTTGATTTAGATTTTTTAAATAATATTTTCTATTTAGAAACTGGCAAATAAACTGGTATACTCAATCAACAAAACTCCAAATTTCACTATGTAGACTAAAAAAATAGGACCAATTTTGCCTTATTTCTCACAACAGCCCATTAACTACTACATCCCATTCTTACTTAAACTAGAATCAAACAGCGAATACTTTCTAATTAAAAAAAAACTCAGACATGGATTATAGACTAGTGGTTACCAGAGGATTATAGATTAGTAATTATTAGTGGGGTAGGGGAGGAGGGGAGAGGTAGATGGGGTCAAGGGGGTCAAACATAAGGGTGTAGGGGGAGGGCGAACTGGGTAAAGGAGATCAAATATATGGTGGCTGAAGGAAACTGGACTTTGGGTGGTGAACACAAAATAGAATATACAGATGTCAAAGGATAATGTACACCTGAAAATTATATAATTGTATTAACTGATGTTACCTCATTAAACAATTAAAAAAAAAACTCAATGACAAGTTCAAACTATATGAATTCTAAAGATTTCAAGAACTTCTCAACTAGCTTCTTTTACAGAAAGGCCAAAAAGCAATCCAGAAAGTATGCTATTTCCCCCTGCTCTAGCCCCACCCAAGTTATGGAAGTCAGAGCAGTTATAACACCCTCTGAGGAAGGAAAAAGCCATTTCCTCCCCCAAATGTCAAAGGCATTGAGACAAGTGCTCTAATCCCACCAGCAGGAAGGCAAAATCAAATATTATTTCAAACAAGGGGTGAGAAGGGGAGGAAAGGGGAAGTTTGAAACCAGGAAAAATGGATTCATCTGTTGCAAAAGATAAAGGCGCATCGCACCAAGAGGACAAGTAGGACCTCCTGGTTCTCAGCACAGTAGCAGGACAGCTGAAATCACCCAGCTGTTTCCTTCACCATCCTCAAATAAGCCATCCCCGAAGCAAAGAGCCTGACACTTCAATTCAGAAAGAAAGGTAAAATGTAATGTTTACACAGAGGCTAGATTAACTGTGCACGCTTACTTTTGTAGGAAAGTAGGTATGAAATGATCCATCATAAAAGGGTGGGAGGAAGGAATTTCTAAAGAATGAGTCATTTAGAATACTTTTCCCTTGAAAAGTATTATTTCAATACAGTAATATTCATATGACTATTTCTTCTACAGAAATCTTCTACACACACACACACACGCACGCATGCACAGACCACTGACTCCTGTCAATGTATAAAGGACAGCTTTCAACAGGACCTCTTAGTAGCTACCAACACATACACAAAACTGCCATCTAGAGGCTGAACACTGAAACAAAGTCTGTTATATAAGATGATTTTTTTGGAAAACCCATACAATCTTACACTCACACAATCTCACAAAGACACACAAATATATGCATACTCACACACCACATACCAAACTAGAGGAAATAGTATTATTTAAACTTAAAATTAGTATAGTTTCATTTTGTTATCATAAATAGGAAGGAGGAGCATAAAATGTTACTTTGCACAGGAAATACATATACACACACACATATATATGTGTGTATATATGTATATTAGGTTATAACATACATAGATTAAAAATGGGACCTTCCCTTATCAGCTCTTTATAGGTAACTCAAAAATTCATGATGATATAGGAAAAGGAACATGATCAAGATAGAAAAAACCAGCCCAAAGAAACACCCACCAAAGCTAAGGTTCACCATAAGAACAATGAAGTCCCAGGTAGAGAAAAAAGTGTTTAAAGGTACAACCTTTTCTGACAGAAGACTGTATCAAGGAGAAATATTAACACGTTCCATCTTAAAACAATTCTGCCAGGTAGGTATGATGAGCCCCACCTTAGAGATATGGTTAAACCACCTTCCCAGACTCACACTGCTAGTAAGGGGCAGATCCCAAATTCAAACTTAGGGCCGCCTCAATCTTTTATCTGCATCATGCAGCCTGCTATAAAAACGTACTTGAAATAAAAATGCTGACATATTAGAGTGTTTGGACAGATTTTTTCAGACCTTCCATTAATCTTTTTAGCCCTACATTACCCAACCTTCAATTTTCCTGGGGGTGGGTGTGTTGTCCTGCACATACAGAAATGCAGATCATGTGTGTACTTGCTGAAGTTTTCGTTTAAATAGAAACTAATATGATTAAGCTGCTGTAGTCTCTTACATAATAGTTCATTCTAGTCCCAAAGGAATAAATAAACTGTAACTCAAAAATTGCATTACCATAAAAAACAAAAGTGAACAGCCACACACATGCAATACTGTATTAAAAGCTGTATAAAATGATGTTATTCTATATCCTGAAGCAAATTACCTGAGACAGATATTTATAATTGAACAGAGGTATATAAAACATGCCTAATTAAACAATCAGCCAAACAGCAAAGGAAAAGCTCATATGCTATACAAATACACAGTACATGGTGGGACAAACCAGGACAGAATTGGTAGTGGGTATGACATGCCAAGTTGGGACTGGTCTAGAGGAAAGCTGTCTCTCTTTACCTATTTGTGGAAAGTTTGCAGAAAGAGTATTTCAAATTTGGTTTGAAAGAGAAATCAGATGATGACTTTTAAGAAGGAAAGTCCAATAGATACATAGTGCTTCACTGAACTTTATATCTCCACTCTCAATCTCACACAATCTCACAAAGACACACAAATAAGTGCATGCTCACACACCACATACCAAACTAGAGGAAATAGCATTATTTTAACTTAAAATTAGTATGTTTTCATTTTATCATAAATAGGAGGAGCATAAAATCTTACCTTGGATAGAAAACATATATATAAACATACACATATGTATGCATATATATGTGAATATATACATAACAGTATAGTCTCTGGCATGTAGTTATGCTTAATAAATGAAGGAGGGAGGGAAGAGGAGAGGGGATGAAGTCACGGTATTCCAGTCATACCATCATTCTCTGTAGGAATGGAAGGATTAAGTCCTTCTATTTGTTACATCTTCCCCCACAGCTTTCTGGTCTTCCAAGTTTGCTGGAACACACAACATTACGGTATTTATGCCTTTAACATGTGTTCATGTGTGCATTCTACACTCAAAGGGAAGCTCTGTGAAAGCACTTGTCTTGGTCCCCATTACACCCCTAGCACTAAGTATCTTTGTCATCTCTAATAAGTTGTCCTTTGCTGCCACCTCTGGAGGGTGCCCATACTGGAGAGATGGGGCATTTTAACACTCCACAAAATGTTTTCAAATGTATGGATTTCTGTTGGAGGCAGCTAGTCCTGGAAAAAATAATTACAATTGTTTCATTTCTCCAAATATAAATACTGCCCCTGGAGAGGCTATATTGATTCAATGCATCAAAAAGAAACCTTTTGTTTCTATTATTTTCCATATGGTTAAGTGGTCCCTCCTGGAAAACATTTTGGAGAAAATAACCACATGTCACATACATCTGTGAGAAATTTCTTAAAAATAAACAAATCCAAGGATGCTGGGAGATGACTACCATGATTCGTTAGCTTAAACAAATATTTTCCCTACATTTGCTCATTAATTTTCATAAGACACTGCATGGTGGAGTTTATTATTCAAATTGACTGAAGACAGACACTGGCAACTATTAGCAATTCACATGTCACTGCCACTAATTCACGTGCTGCTTTTAGATGAAGTCCTTTTTCACTCAGGAATTTTACATTAAACTCTCCCAACAATAGCTGATACACTTTGAAGAAAAAATGATAAGTCTAGTCTTTATTCAATTAACCAATATAAAATACAAACCTTCAAATGCTCAGTGCTATGGCAATATAATACAAAGGCACCGAAGAACACATCTTTATTTAAGATACAAAAAAAGGATGATTTTTTAAAAAGCTAAGGAAAGCTTAGGCTGCCATAAGAGTATCCAGAACTAGGAAGGTAATTTTTGTGAGTAGGCTGCTTTGTGAAGTGGAGGTCCTCGTCAATGAGATTATTTAAGGAGTGTGTCAGGCCCTCCATTTTAAAGGCTGGCAGGGGCGCTTAGTGCTTCAGTGGGAGAAGTCCTCCCTATTCAATGCTGTATTAGTTGGCTAGGGCTGCTGTAATGAAGTATCACAAACTGGGTGGCATAAACAACAGAAATTTATCATCTCACAGGTTAAAGGCTAGAAGTTCAAGAGCGAGGTGTCACCAAGATAGGTTCCTTCAGAGGTATGTGAAAGAGAATCTTTTCCATGCCTCTCTCATAGTTTCCAGTGATTTGCTAGCAATTTTCGGCATTCCTTGGCTTAAAGATACACCAATCTTCACTTTTATGTTCATATGGCATTCTCCCTGTGTACATGTCTGTCTCTTGGTGTCCAAATTACCCCTTTTTATAAGGACACGAGTCATACTGGATTTAGGACCACCTGAATGACTTCATTTTAACTTGATTACCTCTGTAAGTCCTTATCTCCAAATAATTTTCATTTTCAGATACTGGTGATTAGAACTTCAGCACATGAATTTTGGAAGTATACAATTCAACCCATAACAAATATCTTCTAGGAATATATAAAAAAAAAATTCTTCTTTGAAACATGTTGTGACAACAAGCCCATAACTAGTACAAGGTGCAAACATTCACTTAAAGCCACATCATATTCTTAATGCTAGAGTCCTGAAATGGAATTTAAAAACAAAACCAGAGGGAAATTCAAAGAAGTGTCACACTGATTTGATAGACAAGATACTTTGATCTAAGCAATTTTTCAGTTTGGAATTGAAAAAAGACACAAGAACTTCTACTAATTTTAACTTTTCAATGTTGGCAACAATAAAACCCTTTTGAAGAAAAGCCAAAGACATGAAGAGCATATAATTAGCCTGTAAAACATTTGCTCAGAATAGTCGAGGGGTCTTCAGCAATTTCTCGGGCCTGAATCACTCCCAAAACTGAATAAAAGGGGGCAAAAAAGACAGGCACTAGAAGAAAAGAGATAGATGAGATGTAATTAAGAAATTTTAGGGAAGTCAATACAGAAGGGTGTAGGATACAGAGAAGGGAGTATGAGCCTAGTTTTGAGATATCAAAGGTAAAAGAACTTAGACATAAAAATTAAACGCAGACTTCTGAAATATGTTCAGTATTAAAGAGGATTTTTGATACACGAAGTTCAAGAACTATGGATCTGAATCCTAAAGCTCTGAATTAACAATCTGATTTCCAGCTCACTCACTGCTCAGGCTCAGAGTTGTACCTAGTCTTCACATACAATGGGAATGCCAGGGATTAACCCCTTTTCATCAGGACGTGAGGATTAACAAATGACAGCAATATGCTGGGATACAATAAAATAATCAAAGGACAAACAGCACTACAACTTTGACTTCTTACTCATGCTAATCTCCCTAGATAAATAGATATAAATGTCATCTTAAAAATAAAAGGTAGAAACAGAGGTATGGAAAAAACAAACATTGCCTTCATAGAACATCTACTGTGCCATGTACCTGGCCTGCGCGCTACCTGTAACACCTCTTTAAATTGTTAGTCATGTGAAAGCTTTCTGAATGTCACAGAGCAGGCTATATAAGAAAAGAATAAGAAGAGAAACAAGTTTGTGGCTTCAGTTCACCCACCATTAGTTTGTGATGCCAAATGCAAATGACTATAGTGAAAAAGCACTTCTCAGATTTCAGCGCCTACAAGTTGAATGCTCAGTAGCATCTCTGAAATGCAAATACCAATAGCACTGGGCTCACCACTGGAAAATGTTTCTAAAATATTCTGAATTTTCAGGCAGCAAGGTGCCCAGGAATGAGATATGTATGAACAGCATTCAGGTTCCAGAAAATGCTCTCTTACTGCTAGTTCTCTCCCAGCTCCTTCATCTTTAACTAAAAAGTAGGTTTTCTTGTGGTGGTGGTTGCTTTTTCCCTGGCAATTGGTATCAGAGACTGGAAATCATCTGTTCTACTGGCTACAGTCTTCTCCACATGGGTAAGAATTACTTATGTTTCTTAGTGAAGGAGCCTGAGTTTTGTTTTGTTTTGTTTGTTTGTTTGTTTGTTTGTTTTTGCTGTTGTTGCTTCTTATAATATTTTTAATAAGAAAAATGTTTTTATGTGCTCTGAGAAAACTGTATGGTGATATGCATTTGTTATGAGGATAACTGAAAAGTCTGTTCAAAAAGTGGACTTCAGGGTCTCTCTCCCTGAAAGTTGGACTGGATTGGTCTGGAGCAGGAGGGACCAAGAAGTGGTAGTTCTAACAATCACCCTCGCTCGGTGCATGCTGAATGCAGGTGGTTCTCGCCACACAATAAGAGACCCTGTTGGAATCAGTTCACAAATGGGCCTTCTAGAATATCACTTCCTAAAGGCTATCACTTCTGTTACAAAATAACATGAAATGTCAGCACTGTGCCTAAAGGATAAAAGCATTCAACCTTAAAAACCCACAGCATTGCATATTCTACATCAAATAAATGACACTTTAGCGTGAATTTACATCTTGACAGAATCAACATTAACAGTCACTACATAAACATTTATATACTCTACAGTTAACATACTCTGGAAGCATTTTGAAACCTAACGCTGTTAAATATAACCATTCCCTCTTTTACTTCCACATTTCCTAGGTGCTAACTTTGCATTTTGCCCCGCTGTCTCTCGCCTAGCAGGTAAAGCTGAGAAATCTGTAGAAGGCACAGGTTAGAAAGAGTGCAGGACAGCTAGGAGCATCGCTTCTTTGCTAAAGTGCACTGGTGAAAAAGCAAGGTGTAGGAGTCTTCCAGAGAACATGACTCTGGGTAGTTCAGGGATTCTGCCATCGAGCACGTGGATCTAACTGCCTTTTCCTTCTCTTTGGTCCTTTCCTGGATGTGTGAGGAAGACGCAAAAGGGCACTGGTGTCAAAACAGAAGAAAGATAAGGAAAATACTACCAAACTGTAACCTAATCTTCGAGGCCAAAGATGATGACCTATAAATGAAACTGGGAAAAGGTGCTTCATTTATACTGTGTTCTTTTAGGTGACAGTAAGTCAGGTGCAGACATAAGAAAAGACACAGAAGAGGCTCAGGCAAACAAAGTTTCTAATAGTTACAGGTGCCAAAAACAGGATGCACAGTACACACACAGGACCATGTGGGAAAGAACCAGCATCAGCCAGGAGGCAGAAGTCGGGGTGGGGCGGCGGGCGCTCCACACTGCCTTTGTTAGAGTTTCCGCAGGAAAGGCACGGCAGGGTGTGGTAAACATTTTTGGATCAGCTAGTTTGAATAATTTCAGGGGCCCTGAGCTACAGGAGTGGTCCCTAGGTGCCTGGTACCTGGCCATGGATGATTAAAGCAGAAGAATATTGCCTCCTGCAGTATTTGGGCCAGATGAAGGAGGTCTGGCTGTAGACTGCACATCAATGGCATGCTCCAGGCTTAGCCCTTTGCTATCAATTAGAGTTGGCTAGCCTTGGAAGAGGCAGTCTTTCTCCAGCCAGAAAGATTTTTAAGGTGACAAAATACCAAATTATATAGAAAATAAAAAATACAAATAATGCAACAGAACTATCTCCTGACCTCCTGCTTATTAAGAGAAGATTTAGCAGCCTCATTCTGCACAGCTGAAATCCCTCTTGTCATGCCAAGGGAAGCAGAGAGAGCAACTTAGAAGAAATCAAATTTCCAAACCCACGTATTATGTTGAATGTGACATTTTTACTCTCAGCTTATAAATAGGACATGCAAAGCTCTTATGGGCACAGTAAAGGGGGAAGATAGTAGGAAGTGTCAGCAAAGGTGGGAATGAGATGGAGGAACCATGATGAGTCTTAATTGCCTAAAAGCAACTCTCTACAACTTCTGGGGAAACTTCTAAAGAAGAAGGCATAGAAAACAATCCAGCTTCAGAAAGCATCACTGAACTTGCTTTCAGTCTAACGGAGAGCTGCAACGCAAGGCAGGCTCACTTCCAAACAGCCATGCAAACAGATGATCATCTCTAGGAACCATACATTCGACCAGCATCAAAAAATTGGCTCCACTTCCAACAAACACATCTCCTAAACCAATTTCATGGAGGTCAACAATATGAATTCCCTTAAATTCCATGCTTAGAATAGAGAGATGCCTACAAGTGCTTAAAGTGTCCTGATTTAGGATTTATTTAAAATCAAGAATAACCAATTTTAGTTTGAGGCATACATTTTGTAATTCCCATTGGCTAGCCAATTCAATCTAATCCTCCTTAAAACCTTTATCCATTACTTTCCTCTCTCACATCCTAAAAGTGGTGAAAGATTGGGATACTTTCTTTCCTTTACAAATTGTATTTATTTCTCTGCATTTAGAATCTAGTTTTATAAAATATCAAGTCTGATAAACATGTAGAACAAGATAATTAACAATACATAATAACAACTAACACTTGCTGAGCATTTATTTGCCACTCTGTCAGCATTTCATATGCATTACCTTCTTTAATCCTTACAATTCTAGGGCCTAGGTACTATTACCATCTTCATTTTCCAATTAAGACAATCAAGGCCTTGAGAGATTAACTGGCCCAAAGTCACATGACTACTAGGCAGCAAAATCAAAATTTAGATCCAGGTTGTCAAAGGTATAATAACTAGACTGCTAGAGACATGATTGCTTTCCGGGAACTTCTGATTTAGACTAAGAGGGCATGTTTAGTCCATGGGAGCTCCAGCAGCCTCCGACAGCCACAGTGCAGAGACATCATGGCACAGAAGGCATTCCTAATCTGCCAACACATGGAAGGGGACACCCCAGGTGGCTCTTAGCCTCTGGATCTTCTAGCACTGGGGCTAAGCGGCCACAAGTAAATGTCATAGCGAGGGTAGAAGTACTGGCTTGACAAAATGGTGTGGCTTTTTGTTTAATAAAGTGGAGAAATTAAATGGCATTATATGAGAATCATGCTGAGATTTAAGGATCTTCAGGCTAGCATCACTGATCTTGAACAGACAGCTCAAATAAGCTAAACACGTGGCTTTCATTGAAAGAATTAACCTGTTGCCAAGTAAACTGTCTCGAAGAATTGGAATGTTGTCAAACTAGCTTAACGCCACGAAATGGTACAACTTAATGAGACTCTATAAATCTTGACAAATATAACACAGAGCTTTCCTTCCAAAGACTGTGATTTCGCAAGTGGTTTGCTGTCTTCCTGGGCGCACACACAAAATGGTAGGTAAAATGCTGTGACTAAAAGCTGCCTTTTTTAAATTGACTAGAACATCTTCCACCCTCCCTTTATGCAATTCCTTTTCAATCATTTTATTACATTTTAAAAATTAAACTTTTTAAAGTAAAAAAATCTCAAATAGCTGATAACAGTCATGCTAACAAGTCAGTTTTCTTTAAACATCTATGCAACTTCCTGAGACATAACACATTCCTGAGAAGTCCTCACACTGAAATAAAACCCACCAACCAGTGGCTCAGTGCTAGACCTAAAAGAGGAGGAAGGCTAGACCGATCTTTTCAAACCAGCAAGCCTGAGGTCTATTCTCAACTGAACATTAGTAGAGTAATGAAGAAGGCAAAGAGAAGGGGAACTAGAAAGTTTTCACTGAATGGAAAAGATAAGAAATCCAAATTCAGTAAAATTTGTTCCTGAGAAAAGTGTGATAGCTACTTACCTGTCTACTGCTTCTACGTCAAAGCAAAACCTCTTCTCGATAGAGTCTGTTTTCCGCCGTGTGCAGGATTTGAGGATGACTGACTCATCTTCTCCCTGTTGGGGACACACAGACTGTCAAGACGAAGCCAGAACAAGGGCTCTGCTCCTCTCCAGGACAAACATGCCACATAAACAGAAGTGATCATTTCATCTTCTCAAACCTGTGTTCATGGCCACGGGAGGTAAAAGATCGACCATAAACCTTCTCAGGCAAGAGCCTCATGCAGCTAAAATTTGTCAACCATATTCTACTTGGAGCCAAATGTCTTTAGTACTGATAGATCATGATGGTACAGCATCAATCCACACTAGATTAAACCCTTGTTGATAGTGTTTGAAATAGGTTTAACTTATAGGTTTGATATGAATTAAAACAATATGACCTTGACGTCTCCTCCCAAATCTCAGCTTCTATGATCTTGGTTCAGTCATCACATCTCAGGAAAATCTTCTTGGCCAGATCAAATACCCCCAAACAGGTTTACATAGCACCATGTACCTCTCTCTCCCTCACAGCCAAAATTTTCTGTTGGTATGACAGATGATTTGAATGTCTCTGTCATTAGATCCTAAGCTCCCTGAGGGCAGAGACTGTGTCTGTTTTTGCTTACTCTTGTGTCCCCAGAGCCTAAACAGGCCCTGGAAGTGAGTAGGCAAAACCAATTCCTTTTGTATAATAAACTGCATATGTTTAAAGTATACAATTTATGAGTTTTCATAGCTATATACATCCATGAAATCATCACCACAATCAAGCTAATGAACACTTCCATCACCCCCAAAAGTTTCCTGTTGTCCTTTTGTAATCCATCCCTCTACCCAGCTTATCTCCAGGCAAACAATGAATCTGCTTTCTGTCACTATACACTAGTTTGCATATTCTATAATTTTTTATAAATGGAATGCCCTTCTATGTCTGACTTCTTTCACTCAGCATAATTCTTTTGCGATTCATCCATGTGGTTGTGCGAATCAAGAGTTTATTTCTTATCCTTTATATTATTCCACTGCACAAATGGAATGCAACAGTATTAACACATAGCACTAATTTACTTCCTAGAAACCTAGAAGTTTCTGTCCCTGATTTCTTCTCTTTCTGTCACGTAAGAATTGGTTAAGGTTCCTGTTTCTCCTGCCTCTCCCAACATTGTTTTTCTAAACTGGGAGGGAAATTAACAAACTTGCCTAGTTTGTTGAAATAGGAAATGTGACTGCGTATGGTAGAACTTAACCACGCACTAATAAAAGACTACCACACAAAACACAGAAGACCTAGGAAGAGACAGTTTATATTCACAAGCCTTACGTCTATTGTCTTTTACTGAATAGTTGAGATTAAGTTCCCAGATTGAGAACGGCTCCTTATGCAATGTGTAAATGATGCGTGTAAACACTCAAACACATAGGATTCTAACCATGTAATGTCTAACTATATTTCAGATTGAATGGCCATGGATCAGCTTCTGCTTTCAAAGTTTACAGGGAGGTGTCCCTGAGAAATGAGAGGAAACAGGGAATCTATATAAGATTGTCAAATATAAACAGAAAAAAGATTCTGTTCCAAAGATGACTACACCATATTAGGAAAAAATCTATAATCTGTTCAATAACCAATGGTTTAAAAAAAGTGGTAAGTGCAGATAATAATCAGTTAAACAAATAAATGAAAAGTCATAATTATGACAAACACTACAGAAAAAGAGGTAGGTTGTATTACAAAAGCCTAAATTAAGGGGATTTGACCTGATTAGAAAGGTCAGCAAAGGTGTTCTTGAGCTAGAACTTGAAGGATTCACAAGAGATAAGACCAGGAGCACAGGATGGGGGATAGAGAAGAGCAGGTGAAGAAGCCCTGTGGTCCGGGCCCATGGAGCCCTGAAGGAACTAAAGGGAAGCTGGTGTGGCTAGAATCCCAGAGTGAGAGGAAAAGTGGAATGACAAAGGGCTTGAGGGAAGCAGGGGCCGGACTCTGAAGACTGTGGTCTGTATCCTGAGGGCAGTGGGAAATTAATGAAAGGTTTCAAGCAAGGGCAGGGACAGGGTCAGCTTTGGGCTGCTTTAGACCTCCTGCAGAGACCTGCCTCCTCTCAGATAGCAGAATAAAGGAAAGTCTCTTTCACTAAACACATGGTCTGGTCTCTAAGATGATGAAGCAAATCTGCCCACATTTCCTGGCCTGAAGCGAAGAGAAAAGTGGGCATAATTCAAATGAAAGGAACAGTGAAGAGAGAGAAAGGGTAAAGCAAAAGCATGTTAGGAAGAAGAAACACCCTATTATCTATGTTAAGTCTCCCTCTGGCTCCTAGGAGAGTTTTGTATAAATACATCTACAAAGACACTTGATTCTCCTTTATAAATTGAGAAAACATCGCCTCTAGACAGTTCGTCTTTGTATTTCCTCCACCCTAAAGCTGAGGAAACAGAGTCATGCCATGGAATGCTACTTATTTATGTATGTGTTATATGTTATTATTATTATTTTTTTCTTTTTCCCCTCTATAATTCCCCTGCCTCCCACTTTCACCCCTGACCTACGGATGTTGCCATCTCCCTTTTATGAAATGGATCTCTGAAGGCGGGGCGTTTTCCCATGCACTCACTGCGTGAACCCAGGGGGTCTGGCGCACCCGGGGTATGGACCAAAGCACACCTGGGGTGTGGTCCGAGGCTCCAACTGGGGTGTGAACCCAGGACCTTCTGTGTGTAAAGCAGACGTGCTAACCACTACACTATGGAGCCACCCCCTTATTAATATAAAAATACATACAACTTAGAACAAATTATTACATATTATATATATTAATATTTTTACAGGCCTCAGAATCAGGAGCTGCGGACTCCAGAATCAAGGTTTGAGTACTGGCTCTATAACTTATTAGTTGTATGGCCTTAGAAATCATGTTCTCTGTCTGAATTTCAATTTCCTCTTTTGTAAAGGAGGATAACTGGATCAAACAAACAAGATAATATAGGACAATAAAAAGACTTAGAAAAATATAAAATGTAATATAAATATAAGGAATTATTATCAGGAAAATTGAGTAATATAATATTAAGTTCCTAATACAGCACTCATTATGTGTCAGGTTCTGTTTCAAGAAGTTTATATACACTAAACCATATAAACTTAACTCAGTGAGGTGTTTACTATTAGTTCACTAAGGTCTAGAAGTCCCAAACATTCCCCCTAATTGGTCTCGACCCTTCACTTTCGAGTGCGATAAGATAGGAGTAGAGAAAATACAAGAGAGTTCTTCATGAAAGGTTTAGGAAAACTCAAGATTAAAAGCCCCAAAATAAAGACTGTGTGAGAGAATAAATCAGTGAAGCTGACTTCTAGAAGGACTAAGGTTGGAAAAAGATTATGATTTGACTCAAGGAAGACAGGCTGAGCTCTATTTCCATTTCGTGAATACCAGGGGATACCTATGAACACAGATTTTTAATATTCTTTCTAAATCTCTAATTCCTCTCTGTTTTGATGTTTTCACATCTGTTTTCCTGGGATTTATAAGTCAACTCCACCCCTAACAAGAAACACTAAAAAGGCTTTGGCTTTTTTTGCCTGATACAGGGAAGGAACAGAGATGCTGATAAACTCCTGTGTTGTGGCATAAGTAAAAAAAAACTTGGGTAGGAAAATTAAAAGTGGTAGAGAGCAAGGGGGTAGCACGGCGTAGGAGCTAATAGCAATAATAACAGCATCTAACATTACTGACTCGGGCAGTCTAACTTCAAAGCCAATGTTCCTAGCCTCTACACTGTAATGCACACACATGTGTAAACTCAACAAGTTGCACAAAAATGAACCACAGAGAAGACCAGGGTTGGAATAGTTATAAAGAACTGATTTGTCAACAGATTAGACACAGCTGAAAAAAATTACTTAAACTAAAGCTAGAACTAAAGCTAAAATGGAGTCCATAGATTGAAAGAGATGAAAAATATAAATATTTTTACTGAAAATATTTAAATATCTCCAGCAAGAGATAATAGAGAAAAATGGGGAGGGGGAAAAATTCAAAGTGATAATCACTGGGCATTTTCCAAAGTTACTGAAAGACACCAACCCTCAAGCCCACAAAGGCTAAAAATTCCCAAGATTGGAAAAAAAAAAAAATTCACACATAGTACCATCATAATGTAGAATATCAAAAGAAAAAAATAAAAAGATATTAAGAGCTGCCAGAGAGAAAATACAGACCACCTAGAAAGGAATGCATTCTGACTGCAGTAAGCACAACCAGAGGAGAATTCTTGGAGCACAGCAAGGTGATCTCAACACCAGAGACCCAGAACCTGATACAGCCTGACTGACCCTTCCAGAGATGGCCACAAGAGTATCTCCATCCCACACACTATTCATACAATAAGACCCTGATACACCTCCCACCAAGAGACAGGGTCTGCACCATTTCCCATTTAAACTGAGTGGGCTTCAGTGGGCTTTTGTGACTGTTTCGATGAACAGATAGGGCAAAAAATAAGGTAATATGACTTAAGGCTAAGTCATTTAAAAGGCAATGCAATGTCTACTTTTGTTGCTGGAATACTCACTCTTGAAACCCTTAGCTGCCCCGAGGCCATCATGCTGTGAGGAAGCCCAAGCTAGCCCACAGAGAGAGACCAGACAGATTGGCCCTGAGACTAGACAGAGAAAGACAGAAAAAGGGAAGAGAAGGGGAGAGGAGGCGATCAGGAGAAAGAGAGCTATGTCTGACCAGAGCTATGTTTGAGCTGCTTCAAACCCTCACTGTTCCAGAATTAGTCACCATCTGATTGGAGCCACATGAGAAACCCTGAGCCCAAACTACCCATCCAGATGCTCACCAAATTCCTAACCTACTGAAACTGTGAGAAACACTAAAATGACTGGTATTGTTTTAAAAATTGCTAAGTTTTTGAGTGATCCATTACACAGCAATAAATAACTGGAGCATTTATTGTCAACTAGCATCCCTGCAGGTGACAAGTGAGAGTGACATGAATCAGTTTCACAGGATGAGGACATTCAAGAATTTCTAGCATCTAACATTTGACACACTTAATATTGCACATATGTGAAATACAAGAATCTTTCTTAGTTGCAATTCCTAATATAACTTAGAACTAAGAATAATTATCTTGTTTTAGTTACTTTTTAGGGTACTATGCCTCCTGGAACTATTATATAAAAATCAAGACAATTACAGTGAAACACTGGAGGTGTTTCTTTATACATGCATTAACCAAGCAAATCGAGCATGAAATTTAAAAAATGAACTCACCCCCTTTCCTCCTGACTTTTGGTCAAATGGTACCATGGTGATTTGTTTGGAGTCCCGCTGATATGTACAGTAGTGCTTCACCCAAGAAGTTCCAAAGTGACCTGCAAGGTAATATTTCCCATAAAACATCTATACATGTTCACTGCATGCCAGAAAAACACACAACCCATTAACCCACAATGCTCATCTACCCTTAAACTGTTTCTAGGGGCAATATATTCTTCACGCCAGCTAGACCAGAATAGACAGAAATCTGATCCCACAGGCTGGAAGAGGAATGGAACCACGGCTTTCCCCAGGGAACAAGGAGAACTGCTTCCCACTAAATTCTACATCCAATGGGTCTTAAAATATAAGGGAAGTAGAGGTTCCCTGGGGAAATTAATTCACTTTCCCATCATCGATCTCCATTTGAAGTTTTCTTTCTCTCCCCTGACAGGAATAAGATGACTGAGGAAAGAATACAGAAAGGCTCCTCAAAATGCTTGTCACCATTTCCATCTGGCGCGATGACTTCATGCTTCCAACAGAGCTGCTCTGTGACTATGTCCACAGACATACAGGGACTCTGACCTACTTCTAAGCCCCTAATTTTTACTTTAGCATAACTCAAGAAAATCTGGAAAGCAGACAAGAAAAACTCAAAGACACCAGAGACAAAGAATGGAAGTAACTGTAAATGCTCAAATGTAATCTAAGGAGTTTGTGACTCAAAATTATCCCTTAGGAAAGAGGGAGATGCCCTACGGTCAAATTCTGACAAAGTCTCTGTTTTTACCCAGCGGTTGGCCAATTACTTTATTTTGAACAACAAAGTACTTTTAGAGGAAGAAGGCATCATTGGCATTATTAGCCTGCAAGGACCTCAGTCAATTCTAGTCTTAGATGTCAAAGATCACATAGCAGAAATGGTGAAAAAATAATGATAACATGAAAAGAGATTTAGCAGACATTTAATAATCATTTTTCTGGGTATGACTGCCCATTGGAAGTGTTGGATGTCAGTTAGTAAACTTAAAGCAATACAGTAAGTGTCTACATTGGAACATCAAAGACAAATGAAAATACCAACCATTCTAATGATGTTTGTGGCTTAGAGAAAAAATTCCAGTGGTAGCACAACCCAAAAATTCCAAAAGTGCTGGATCTTGGATAATTTGAGCATCAAAACAAATGAGGACAGTCATGAATTTACCCTATGAATAAAATGATATCCATAAGTCCATACTGATGACAGAAAGATGGTTGGGTGGATGGATGAATAGAAAATGAGACAAGAAGGGAGGGTGGGAGGGAGAGAAGAAGAGGAGAAGGGAGGTGGCTTCCTTACATTACACTAAATGGCAACTAGCAAATGTGAAGAGAGTGGCAGAGCTGAGAAATCACCATTTTGCAACCATCACAGTAAAGATCAGTTTAGGCAGGATTGTCAGTGAATGCTAAGTCTATGGGTTGCAAAGTTTGATGGGAAGAAGGATATTTTTTGAAAATATACTATCACCAGAGAACAATTTTAAGCCCAAGCAAATTTTTAAGTAATCGCTAAATAAAATAAACACTGAAACCAAGTGTTCTAATTCCTTTCCATCAGGAAGTTTCCAGGAGTGAAGACATCTGCCTAACCAAAATCAACAGAAGGACATGAAAGAGCACAAAACCAGCAAAAATCTGGGAGGAGTAATGTGTGCAGTCAAGAAGCAGGAATGGGAGGCTTGGAGAAGAGCTATTCACTGCAGGAAAAAAAAAAAATCACTTCCTTTTCTCCCTGGCACTGAATGCATGGATTAAGGCTGGAAGTGCTACCCTTAGCACAGCCCAACACAAAGCCTTCTCCCAGGCCTAGTGCATGAATCTGAGAACCATCACTGAAAACTCCAGGTAACCAGCACAGGGAATTTCTTTCCTTGACATCCATCGTGCCAGCAGAGCAATGAATCTTCTTCCTGGCTGTGAGAGTGAGCTTTTGTTTCTACTTTTCATAAAATTCAAGTGTTAGAATGACAGGAGTTGAAGGGAAACGGGAAAGGGCCTAAGTCACAACTGTTTGGACCTTGCTGAAACAAGTCTTAAATGAAAACAAAATCATTAAATATTAAGTCTACCAAAGGATATGACTGTTGATAGACAGTTAGGTCTAGTATGTAAGATCTTTCCAAGGCCTCTATACCAAGAATATAGTATTTAAAGCTAAACTAAAGGTACAGGTACCTCAAGAGTAGAGTGACATGAGGGAGAAAAGAACCACCACAGAGCCTCAATGCATTCCAGATTCCCAAGGGAATTCCTAGTTACAAAGAAAACAACATGTCCCTCGGTGGTCGATAAGACTTGTGGACATCACCTTTCCTTAGGAAACTGCACTATAAAATTACTCTCATTCACCAAAGCGTGTATTTTCAAAACAAAGCTCTAGGCCAGGCACTACTGGCCTAGAAGGTAGTGGATATACCCTCCACCTTCTGGGCAGAAGGCATGAGCGCAGTCCAAGCTGCTGGTGGTCCCGGGCACTCACGTTTCTCCTGAACGTAGAGGTAACCTTCCATGGTGTAGGGACTGACAGTCTTGTGCTCGAGGGGATTCTCCTTCATCTTTTTCATCAGTGATTCCACTTCTGACCTGGTGCCTTCAAAGCGATTTCTTGTCTAGGATGAAAAGAATTTTATTCAAATCAAAGAAATAAAACCCTATTCCCATCTCTAACAATTCAGAACCTCAACCAATGGAATCGTTACATCTAAAATCAGATAATTTAGTTCTACAGTCAGCCATCTAAGAATTAGGCAAATAGTCAAGAGGTATACTTTGCTCTAACGTCTTATACAAGAATGTCTCAAACTCTAGGGACCATGAAAATCACCTGAGGAACTTGGAGAAAATGCAGATGCCCAGGCCTCATCCTTAAAGATGCATTGAGTACCTTTGGACACAGAAATGTGCATTGAAACAGCATCCCAGGGGATTCTGAGTCGATCGTCTACAGGAAGGTACATGACCCTGCCCTCCCTCCAGACAGAGGGATTCATTTCTCCAGCAGCAGGGAGCGTTGCCTGTGATGGCTCAGACGGTGCCCTCCTCCAAATGCATCTGCTTCACTGAGGGTTACTCCTTCCCTAGGGCAGCCTGTACCCACCCAATGACTAGTCTAGGGACAAAAGTCGAAGGAGTCAAAAGCCTGCCCCCCTTGCTTCTATTCTGGCCACTGTGAAGGACATCCCTACTTCAGGGTGCCCATGGCATTGACTGAGGCCTCTGTTGAAACTGTATCACAGCTTAACTTCTGCATGGGCCTTATTCTCTCACAGGTGTTTCTTCCAACAGTGCTCCCTGTAAACCTGCTATGTGTAAATCTCCACTTCAGAGCTGGCCTTCTAAGGAAGCCGGCAAAAGGGAAACACATTTTGTGAAACCTTTTCTGAAACTCAACTTCCTGTTCTCTCAGAAGACATAGAGAACCATGTCAGGGCAAACTGCAGGCTTCTAAAAGCCATGCAAGATAGCCCACATGGATGCACTTGGTTTCTTTTCTACACAAGATCATCTAGAGACGAAGACAAGATGCAGACTAACATGGCCCATTCACACAACGAAGAAGGGGGCTCGAGCCCTACTAACTACTAACCAAAGAGCCCTAGGCAGGATTCTGAGCACCAAAAGGTCATGCTGTTTAAAATTTGGGAAAGGAGATTAGGAGTAAATGACACCGACCTGGACTTCCTGTCAGCCTTACTAACAGTTGAACAAGAGCACATCCTTTGAGCTGGAGGCCAGCATGTGTGTCCCGCCCCCATCCCCTGAACATATATTCTAAGGTCTCATGTGTCTAGGCAGCTAAGATGCACAGAAGGAGAGCTGGGCTGGGCGGAGCAGGGCTGGGCTGGGGTGGGACTTCCACTGCCAAAGGAAATCCTGACCCTGGTGCTACAGATTTAAAACATAATCAGCAGTAGCACTTCTAACAACATAAATAAGTGCTTTAAAATAATGAAGGAGAGGACCTGGGACCACCAGGCACCCTAGAAATGTCTGCCCCCGACTGCCCTTCGAACCCAGGCAAGACCCATTCTCCTCGCCTATATTCCGACCCAGATACGTGAGCTCTGCTCAACCAGACACATATTTTGTTTTTTCCTTTCCTTAACCAGAGAAAGGAAGTCTGTCATTTTGCCTACTCACGTTCTGTATGCTAATGGTCAGCTGCGTCTTGAAGTCGCCGAAATCCTTGGCCAGTTCATAACCATGGTGATAGAAAGTGAAGAGTCCTTGCAAGAATGCCAGTAGCTATAATGAAGGTAGAAAGGCAGAGTTCACATAAGCAGGTGAAACAGGTATTTTGTAGCTGTGCATGAGCTCCCAAGGATAGTCTGAAAGTCTACAATAAAGTAACGATAATAGCTATTACTCACTGAGCACTATTTGTATGCCAGGCACTGAAACTTTGTATGTCCTATCTCACTGAACACTCATAACAACCTGAGGTAAATAATACTGTTATCTTCACTTTGATAATGAGGAAGCAGATTCAGAGTGGTCAAGTAACTTGCTCCAAAACACACAGTAACTGGCAGCCACGTTTTGAAACCAGATCTCCTTGACACCAACACCTGAGTTCTGACCCTGTGAACTTCACCGCCTCCCAAGAAAATCATTTTCTCAGAAATTAAAGTCAGGACTCCAACTTAGTCTCCTTCTAGTATTTGTATATCAGCTTGTCGTGCAGAATGGTGTGGTTATATTGATAACCAACAAGGAAGAGAGAAAAGGAAGCTGGTGTGTCCTGAGTCTGCAGTCTAACAAGCAAAGTGAAATCAAAGAAAATCATCTAGGTCAGCTTCAGCTCAAATGTGTTTCTGTGCTTTCCCTAAACTGCAAAAGAAAACACTATAGATTCCTTTATTAAAATATTCCCATGTTCCCACATTTTCAGTTACAACGGATTCCCTAAATTCTCATTTAAATTGCCTCAGGCTAAAGGTAAGCCTGTTCATTGTTTAGTCTTGTCTTTAGTGAAGAGTGAAAACATCTGTTCATCAAAATTCTTACAACATGCCTTCATATACTTAAAAACTATTAATGTTCCTGTCCTGGGCCCCTGCCAGCCTTCCATTCTCCAAGCTAAATAAACGTTCCCGCAGTCTTTCCTCTCAGAACCTATATGCAAACCTCACTATTGTTAAGCTGCCCTGGCCCCATCCCAAGCTGTACATTATCTTGCCTCAGTTCCAAATCTCAACCTGAAAAAGGGCACAGAGAAACACACAGAGGGAAGACAGTCATGTGAAGACGAGGGACAGGAGTGATGAATCTACAAGGCAAAGAATGCCAATACTGCCAGCAAACCACCAGAAGCTGGGAAGAAGAAAAGAAGGATAACTTCCCTACAGGTTTCAGAGGGAGCATGGCCCTGCTGACACACTGATCTTGGACTTCTGGCCTCTAAAACTATGAAACGAGAAATTGCTGTTGCTCTAAGATTTTTATGGTACTTTATTACAACAGCCCTAGCAAACTAACATAGCTATCAAGAAGTATTCATTCATGCAACAAAAGGAAGGACAAACAGTAGTGATGGAAAGCTGGGCCAGGTAAGCCATGTAACTGCCTTTAACTCATCTTTTGCAGGAGAATAATAATGCTACCCACTGCTGTACTGGATTCTGGTAAAGACTGAGACCATCTATGAAATGGGCCTAGCACAGGAGTGCCAGCAGGAGTTGCTCAGCAACAGAGATGTGATTAGTCTAATGTGTTAGAAGTTACACTGTGGTGGCAGGGTCCAGGCCAGGCTGGAGAAGGGGGTGGTGCCCAGGACAGAATGCAACAAGCCAAAGGGAAAGAATGAAGACCTGCAATGGGGCAGAAGCAATGAGAAAGAACAGGAAGGAACAGCACCAGAGAACACTCAGCAGGTGAAACTCAGAGGATGCAATGCCTGACAAATGTGAGAATGTGTTCTCTGTAGCATTAGGTAACCTTCAATTATGAAAACTCAGAGAACAGACGGAACAGGGCCTCACCTTCATGAAGTCAGTATGTCATTATCTGCAATCCAAATCTCCAGAACATTTAGTACCTCAACAAGAAAATAAAGGTTTCCGGGGCTCAAAAAATTATATGGGTTGGACCCAAGAAGTCTGATTTTTCTTCCGTAGAACACTAAAATTTTATTTCTTTTTCTGAAGGTCAATAACATCCTGGTACATGAAGTTACTTTCTGTGAAACGACTGAACATAGTCAGTGGGCACGGAGGTTCCTTGAGTGGCTGGAAGATTCCCTTGACTGCAACCAACTTAATATATGAATACCCACCCTAGGTACCTCAGCAACTTAGTTCAATAGATTTCTTGCTGGTTTCCTTTACACCTGTAAAAATCAAATGCTGTTTCATAGAGATTAAGAGCCAGACCATTCAAGACTTGCTATTTACTAGATGTGATCTTGGAGAAGTAAATAAATGTGCTTCCATTTTCTTTAGCTGAAAATAGACATAAAAACAGTACCCTCCTTCTGAGATATAAGAACTGGATGATGTACTATAGGTAAAGTACTTATTATTAGCACTCTACACGACACAGTTTCAGCTAATACCAATGATTACTTCATGGTCTGTTTTGTACAAGCTAGGGGCTTACTAAAGTGCAGACTATTGAGCCCTACCCCTAGATTCCGGGTCTGAGAGAGAGCCTGAGTATTTGTATTTCTAAGACTTTGACCATTGAGAACCACTGAACCATTGATTCATTCATTGATGAACCTCTTCTCCCTATCCACAGCTCTTGGAGCCACTGACTTGCCTTTAGGCTTGTGTGTTAGGAAATAAAAATTTCTGTGGAAAAGATTAAACATCTAAATCCTACATCCAGCCTCTCAACCAATTCACTTAACTTTGGGAAAGTTCCTGTCACTTTCTCTTTATTCGAAGAAGAGACCAGAAATTTTTTTCGTTAGCTCTCTGGTTGCCTTACTTTATGACCTCGAAAACCACAATGATTTTACACTCTTTAAATCCCTCTGGCCCTTGTATATCATCCATCCTGTCCAATCTGGCACTGAACTGCTCGCTACCTTGGCTACCTCTCTATTATATACTCCCATGCTTCCCCAATGAAGCTGTGAGCTCCTCAGACGCAGGAGCTGGATCTTCAGCATTTTCTATGATATTCAGTAAATAAAAGCTTTTAGATTTACCGAGACTATTTATATTAAAACAAGTGGGCCCTGTTAATATTGGCACTTGACTCCTCTCTAAGGAGACCCTTGGCAGCCAAAGTTGATATATTCCTCTATCTCAGAATAAAAAATAACTGGGTGCTAATTAGCAATTATATAATAAATATATAATAATTGGAAACTAATTAGGTTAGCTCTGTTCTAGGCATCTTACATGAATAAACTCAGTTAATCCTCATAACATATTTATATGGCAGGTGGTATTATTTACCCATTTTGCAGATGAAGAAACTAAGGCTCAGAGAAATAAACAATTTCCCCAAAAACACAAAGCTAGAAAATGGCTACGATTTAAATCTAGGCAGTCTGGCTTTAGAGCCTTGACAATGATGCTGTACTTCCTCTCAAAAAACTCAAGACACCAATACATTACAAGAGAATGCCAGGAAATAGGATAAATCCTTATATATTTTTTTTTTTTTTCAAAAAAAGGGAAGGACAAAAAAGGAAGAGGAGAAAAGCCCACCTAGATCACCAGATTCATCCAGTTGAGCCCAGCCTAGATTGTCTAAACCCAAAGATGTGTAAGAAATAAACATCTATTGTTCATATGAGGTTTTTGTGGTTATTTGTTACACAGCAGCCGTTAACAGATACAATACCTGATTCACTAGGAACACCTGAGAGATGAAAACGGTTAACAAAAAAACTCAGCTCAAAAATGTAGGGATGGGCTTATTAGAATCACACTGTTCTTTTCCCACCAGAAATTCTAGTAGAAACAAGTAAAAATGCTAAAGGCCTTTTGAGAAACTGAAGGCTGGCTTTTAACACCTCTGTGCCCTAAGCTTGCCTTCTCTGACAGATGGCTTCTCCCACCTCACAGACCCTACTGTGTCAGAGACCACTGCTAGACAGAAAGTTGGCTCTAAAGTTTCTAAATTCAGATTAAAAGAAAGGTATCATGTACATCCTCCTATTTCCTTGAGGCAATTAAGGACTTTTTAAAATTTGCCAGTTAAGGTGGCTGAGAGTAGAATTCTAAGATTATAATTCCAATAGAGTAAAAGATGTAAGCATCAAATTTCAAAGCCAACTAGACTCTTGATAAAACTACTAGCAAGTCTACATGCCTAAAAGGCATCCCAAAAGTTATAAATTAGAAATAGGGTATAAAACCCACTCTTCACTAAAAAAGGGTGGTCATGTTCTTTCAGTTTCTTATAGTTTTATTCTTATTTGCTTAAGAAAATCACTTTCTTAAATCTAGGAAGATAAGAATCTTATTTGTACGGAGACCCTTGTCTTGGGTCTAAATCAGAGGCTGCATTTGGCTGAAAATGCAAGGTCTGTAAGTTTTAAACTGAGGCCCATATGCTCTCTGGTGTTTCCATGAAGTCTTCCTGCTTCAGATTCTGAATATAGTGCCACAGCAAGGTGGGGTAGTACCACGTCTGCATGAAACCACAACTACGCGGAGGTGGCCTAAACTTAAGCCAAACTTATTCCCACATTCTAACCTTTCACACCCCCTGGAACACCTCTGCCCAAGTCCAGATCCCATCATGGTCCACTCAGCAAACTCTCCATGCTGCTTTGTTACAACGAACCTATACCGAGAAATCACTTTATATAGCATCTTTGAATGCATGAATGGTGTGAGGAAGGGCTTTGAACTCTGGAGGCAAAAAAAGAAAGGTATCATGTACATCCCCCTATTTCCTTGAGTTACCACTGCATTATTTAAAGGAAGGAAAAAGCTGGGGGAGGAGAGTTAAGTTAGTATAATCACTACTGACTGGCAAAATGAAAAGTCCTCTCCGCCTTTACTTCCACCTGCAAACCAAACAGGACAACACAGGGTGGCTAAAGGAAGCAACGACTGCTGAATGTACCATCTCCCTCGCTACAGTCGTACAGGAATGGCTACAGGAAAAGACCTAAGGTAGCCAGACTGACAAAGCCCTGTTACTCAGCAGAAGGCACACCATCAGGGCTGGTCAACCACTTCATTAACAACTTAGAGCATTCTGTCATCTCGGTAGTGGGAAGGAGGGGTGGGGATGAAAGTAAAGACACGATAAAAATATAAAATAATAAAAGACAGAGCATCTACTTACGGGCTCCACAAACTCAAACATCTTTCTCTCTTGGACTTCCTGCACCTTGAAGACATACTCCAGGGACACTTCATAGAAATGCTGCCGGACCAGGTCCACTTGACTATCTGCCTACAAAAAAGATGGAATTTTAGAGAAAAATCAAGCCACTACCCAAAGGGAGCTTTCAGCAAGCAGGCCAGAAAAGTCTCTGGAGATGGCTTTTAAAAGCAAATCAAACAACATGAAACAGAAATAAGAGTAATGATAATGGTTGGCCAAACACTTAACTTTGTGCTAGGCACCGTGCCCATAGCTATATATACATTACCCTATTCGAACTTCATTAATTTTAAATACATAATCCTCATTAAATTCCTAAAAAAAGAAATTATTATCTTTACCTCTAATTTATAGGAGGAAAATGAAATCTGCTAACATTAAGGAACATGATGCAGCTGGTACAGGACAGAGCTGCAACTTCTATCCTTGCTCGGCCTCCAAGACCCTTGATCGTCTTTAAACCATTAGGCAGTACTGCCTCCATGCACCAGGGGAGGATCTGAGTTCCACTTAAAAAGAAAACCTGCAGGGCCATCTCCAACCCATCCTCTCTAATGAACAGAACAACTATTAGAAGGCAGGAGACTTCAGAAAAGGACATTTTTACGAGTCCCAAATACTTTCTTTGTGTCATAGATGAACTGTCAGTTTACCACAAGCAGAGTAATTACATTGTTCCTTGTGAACCTCACTTCCTCTGTGCAGGTGTGTGGCCTGGAAAGGCCCAACATGGGTACAATTAAAACACTGACCTAAGTTCTAGAACCCAGGGGAGAAAATGCATGTGTGCATGTGTGCGTGTGTGCGTGTGTACGTGTGTGTACGTGTGTGTACGTGTGTGTATATGTGGTAACAAAATGCTGTGCTGGTCAATACTTCCACTCTCTATAATGCTCTTAACCTTTCTATAACATGGCTGTGCCAACTCATTCTTTCAAAGCATATTATTACATTGAAAGCACATTTCAATGACAAAAGTGAATTCTTAATAAAAATTAATATTCCACTGATAGAAAACACAACACTTTTTTTCTTTAGAAATGAAGGGGTGATTCTATAACATACTTTACAAAGACAAACAAAGCCCCCAGAGGACTATGTCTTCCAGCGTTCCTTTGTCAAGGTTCCTGCAAAGAACTTGGGACAGATCATTTCTTCCATCACACCAAACACAGTATTGCTACCAGGACATCTTGAAGACTTGGCAAATCATTCACTCATTCAAGCATTGTGAGCAAAAAGAAACTTCCTTCATGGAACTCACAGCATAGTCAGGAAAAAAGGGTATTAATCAAATAATCATGTAAATAAACAGAAAAGCACGAACTGCGGTAAAGCACATGATGCTATGAAACGGCCCAAAAGAATTCATTCGAATCTAGTAGCAACTTCTTCCCAGGGAAACTTACACTTTAATACCCAGAAGCTAATGTGCTGAATAACTGCTGAATAAAACAAAAATGCAGGGCTAAGCCTGGGGCTGTATGCTAAGCTCTGAGCAGGGGGAGTTGATACCTGAGCACTGATCGCTGTTTATTTGGAGGCAGGGTTTCAGAAAGTGCTGCACTCCCCACCCCTGCCCCTATGTATGGCTGTTTAGACAACTGGGTGGACACACCTTTTACCTGGGCTCCTGCCAGCTATGGCCCATATGATCCTGTAGCCTTTCATTCTCTTGTAGTGCAAATCCAGTACACTTACTGAGGGATGCATCTACCTTCCTGATCACCCCCACAGCCTCATATATCCTCCCTGATTGGGCTTGCCCACTGAAACTAAACTGAAAAAAAGGATCCTTCTGAAAATCTGCAAAGTGCACCTCCTGCAGTCAGGAAGGATGAAGTAGCCAGAAGAAAAGTCCTCTGAGAAAAATAGCAGAACCCAGTCAGTCAGAGAGCTGGCAGAGCAAATGCCTAGGCCGGAGTTACAATTCTATCATTTTCTAGTTGGTGAGACTGGCTCAAGTCATTTACCCTCTCTAGGTCTCCTTCCCATATCTGGACGATGGAGATGATAATATCTGCCCTTGCTCTGAGTAGAGTTGTTTCAAAGAGAAATGAGCTAAAGGATGAAAATAATTTCGAAACCACTAAGTATTCCGTGCACTTTGGTTGCTATTATCATCACTGGGGACATCAGAGCTGATGGGCTTCAACCCCTGCTCCTACCCTAAGTCAACCACGTCATCTCCTGTGGTTATACTCCTCTCCTAACCCGTCTCCTGCTTTCATTCTCTACCCATCTCCTTCCAATCCAGTGTCCACCCAGCAGACAGAACGCCTTTCCTAAAATCTAAATCAGATGTTCTTACATCCACTTCGACACTTTCCCCTGGCCTCCGCCACAGTCTGCAAGACCTGGTGTGACCTGCCTACTTGTCCTGCCTCACCTCCTCTCACCCCAACCGCTCTCACTGTGCTCCAGCCACTCTGAGCTCCTTGTTGTCCTCCAACACTCCAAATCTTTCTTGTCATGCAGGCTTTGCATGTTATGTTCCTTCTACCTGAAAAACTCTTTCTCTAGATAAACATTCAATTTTTTTTTATCATCAATGCACAGTAAATCTTTTTGCATTATGACCTAATAAAATTACATTTATAATTAAGTGCAATACACTTTCATATTTCTGTTCTGTTCTAGCCTACTCTACTCCATTTCATGACCCAGTAATTCAGATTGTTATGACCTTTTTTAGAGCAGCCTTCATTAACTACATTATTTAAGATAGGTTACCCTGGGGAGTCTCTACCTTATCTCCCTGTTTTTTCCCTTATCATTATGTGAAATTCTTACTTATTCCTCTCTTTTCTGGTGTATTGACTATTGGAATATAAAGTCGATAAGAGCAAAGACTTTGCCAAATTTTTTCACTTTTCTATCTCAGTTCCCCAAATGGTGCCTGACCCATAGTAAACATTCACTAGATACTTGAAAAATGAATGCACTGATTTCTACATGGCCATCAAGACTCAGCACCCAGAAAAACATGTAACAGAATGCATTCTGAAGGAAAAGGAAGACGAAATCCCAAAGGGAATGGTATGTGTCTCCTACCAATGCCCCTGCCCATCCGGCCACAGAATGCCCCACATCCTTAGCTCCCCCTGCAATGGAATTGTAGCCATGATTCCAACCTACCTGGCAAGGCATTCAAGACAGTTTCTCTGCCTGTAACTTGAAAAACTAAATCTACCAGCTCATCTGAGAACTACTAACCATTCTAACCATTCTCAAAAATGAAACATTTTCCTAGGCTTAAGTTCCATGAAGGCAGATCATTCTCTTCACTCCTCACAATACACTCAATGCCTCACTAGGCTTTCACACAAATGTCCAATGAATATTTGTTGAACGAATGAAAACTGTCTTTGAAGCAAGCTTCTGACGCTGATTTTGTTTTAACTCATCCACTAGATGGCAGTGTCATTCCACATCGCTGCTGTGTAATTTCACCTTCCAGGATCTAGGGATGGGCTAGAATTTAAAAGTATTTGGTTCAGAACACCGCAATCAGGAAACAATTCTGGATAACCAAAGGAAGTAGATTTCATAATGTTCCTAAAAGTTGATTTAATAATGTTCCTAAAAGTTGTGTTTAATAATGTTCCTAAAAGCTGATTTTTTAAATAAATGTGAAGTAAATCATCACTAAGTAGCTGGAAAAACTTTAGCAAATCATTTGACCTCTACAAAGAACTCAGTTCCTTCAAAGGTAATTCCAGGATGTTCAATCAGAGGATCACCAAGGTCCCTCCATTTAGGTCAATTCTATTTGCAGGATACTCAAGCTGAATAACAATGGCAAGTAGGCAGCAGAGCACCATCCCTCCCTCCCAAGATGGAGAGAGAAGTTGAAGAGTACACGGTGTTAAAAGCAAGGGCTCCAGAGGCAGGAGCCAGGGTTTAAATTTTCGCTGACCAGCTATGGGCAGACTATTAAACAGCTCTGAGGCTCAGTTTCCTTCTAAGTAAAATAGAAGGAATTTAAAATAGAGGGAATATATTTGTACCTCATAAGGTGGCTGTGAGGATTTAATAAGATTCCATGTAAAGTGCCCAACATAGTACCTGGTACATAAGTATGCATTAAATAGATATTTGATGCTATTATTGTTGTTAGTAAAAGTATTATCATTATTGTTGTTATTAAATTTTTATTTAATTCCATTCAAGTACAACCAAAAACCAATGCTTGTGAACATACCAGCACTTGCAAGAAAGACCTTTAGTCTACTCCTTGCCCTCGAAGTACTTAGAAAGTTTGAATGAGTAAAAGACAAGAACGCAAATGACTGTAACAAAAGAGGATAATGAAAAATGTCCACTAAGATATATACTGTCAGAGTCCATGCTACAGACTGTTTGTGCCCTCGTGAATGTTTGTGCCCTTCCCCATCAATTCATAGGCTGAAACCTAATCACCAGTGTGATGACATGTGAAGGTGGGGCCTTTGCAGTGATTAAGTCATGAGGGTGGAGCCCTCATGAATGAGATTAGTATAGTACCTTTGTAAAAGAGACCTGGAGAGCTCCCTCACCCCTTCTGCCATGTAAAGACACAGCAAGAAAATGGCCATCTATGAACCAAGGACCAGGCCTCATCAGACGCCAAAGGTCCCAGCACCTATCTAGGACTTCCCAACCTCCAGAACTGTGAGAAATAAATGTGTTGTTTATAAGCCACCCTATATATGGTATTCTAATATAGCAGCCCAAAAAGACAGTCAGGAAGAGTATCATCAAATTTGGAAACAGAATGGAGAGCAGGCCAGTCACAGGGATAATACTCTGTATTTGTGTAGCAGCTATAATTTGCTTTCTCATACATGAAATAGGCAGGACAGATATGAGTATTTTACAAAGGTACTAAAAGCTCAGAGAGATGAGTACTTGTCCCAGGTCACACAGGAATACATTAGAGCAGGCCTTGAAATAAGGTATCTCTTTGCTAGCCAGTGTTCTGGTTCCTACACTGTGCTCAGGAGGACATGATATTGGCATGGCCCTAAAAGAACAAGTTGAACTCACCCCAGACCAAGTCAGCAGACTTGGAGAGAACAGACTGGAGAACACTCTCACTCTGAGGAATGTCATGCCTGTAGGATAAGTGTACTGTTGCCCTCCCCACCCCCCCAATAACAGCAGGTGCTAGAACAACCTTACACTTGCTCGACTCTTGAATACTTCAACTCATTTAACTGCTTAGAAATTGTAGGGCTGACCAGATCTGGCCATTGTGATCTGCAGCCAAAAAGACTTTCCTTAAATATAGTTTCGAAACCCTAGATGCCATATGATGCTAGAAGAATGATAACTAAAAAAGTGAGGGCATCAGGACAGATCCTAAATGAAATATTTACCATGAACAATTACATAACCTTGGGTATCTTCTAGTGTCTATATCCTCATGTAGAGCTGGGTATATCTAGTGTCTATATCCTCATATACAGCCCTTTATATACCACCCAATGAAATAAGCATTTCTTTAGGCTTCTCAATCACACTTGACTAGATTTACCTGAGTAGTTCTGCTATTTCAAGAATTATCTCCTCATGCATCCTACTTCTTTTCCCTACTCAGGCACAAGATCCTCAAAGAAAGGTTAGTGTTTTCTGCATTTTACAGTACATACCAAGTTCTCAATTGCTGTTGGTTGGTTGGCCAAGAACTGATCTGCAAAGTCCACTATAAACACTAGCTGTCAGGGCTGTTGATGAGTTCTCATCATCAAACAATTGGTTTGGTCTGAGGACCACACATTCCTAACCAAGGATGTGTAACAAATCTTGACTGGGAGGGGACTGGACTCCATTATCTTCTGACCTGTATTCATCTTTCAACCGTTGACTCTACTACCTTCATATGAGTTTTCATTTGACAAAAGTACTGGTCTGGTATTTGCTCAAAAAGAAAGGACATTTAAGAACAAGGGCTGCCTTGGAAGCCATAGCTGCTCTTTAGAGTATGCCTGAGAAAGGTCAAGCAAATTGTTGAGTTAAATAAAATGTGTAGCTAAATTTGCAGTTTGACTAGGAAACTGTCCTGGCTCTCAGAAATGTAAACTCCCTTGCCACGCAAATTTCCATGAACTAAAGAAAAATGGTCACCACTCCATGGCTGCAAAGCTGACTTTTCTATCCAAGTGATTTACTCTTAAAAAGACCACACACAAATCCAAAAAGACCAGGGGCAGATCAGAGAATTTACTTTTACTTTGTTTGTTTGTTTGTTTGTTTGTTTGTTTGTTTGTTTGTTTTTAAATAAAAGGTTACCAAAGCATCAACCAATAAAATACTGCTTTAAAAAAAAAAAAAGACTAATGTCAAGTACTGGTTGAACTAATTTTTTAAAATTAACATGAAGGAAGGATGACCAAAGTGTTTCGGGCGCTAACATTTCAAATCACTGATATAAGTCAAAAGGTAAAGTAATAGAGTACAGAATAAATGTCAAGGGTGAGAGAAACAGGAAAACAGATCTCAGTTGGAAAGGAAGAAGCACATTCTAGTAATTAATGCTGCCCAAGAAGGAGGTGGGTGATCTTGACCAGCAGTATGCTCCTCTGCCACTGACAGGCTGGATAGCCACAAAAGATGTGGTTGGGTGGGGAGATATAAAGGCAACTGGGCATCAGGCATCAGATCAAACTTCTGGTTTCTGAGGTCTCTTTCAAACCTAGGATTTTCTGGCAAAGAGTAACTAGCACATATCCACAGCACCACATAAAAATTACACCCTTTATTCAGGATACTAGTAGTTTCTTACCTCCTGTAGCTGAGATTCTTTCTTTTTGGAAGACAAATTCAAGTGTTTTTCTAAGATGCCACAATACTTCTCTGTCTCCTTGTCATACTTCTTTTTGGCTTCCTGGGAAAGAAGAAAGGAGAAGAGAAACTGAGTAAAATGTTGCAGGAATAAAAGCAATTCTTGTCAAGATCTTTCTACTCATCTTCATAGCTTCATGATTCCCTCAGACCACTAAACAACAGCAGGCAACCCAACTCCTACCCTTCAAGTAATGTCCGTTAAATCAAGCAACCACCCACCCATCAACAGCCCGATGGCTTTGAGTGTCTGTCTATCATGGAGGCACCATCACAATGCCAAAAATGAGATAAACACCAGTATTTCATAGTGGCAAAGCCAGGACTCCACCTTCTGAGAACTGCAGTTCCGAAATAGAAATTTCTAGCTTGTAATTCACAAGGATGTTCAAAGCCATACAAAGAAGGGAAGTTACCTATGAAGATAATCTCAAAGTAGGAAGATCTACTTATAGCTTAAATGGGACAAGTCTAAACTTAAGGGAGATCCAGCTTTAATAGTGTGCAAAAAGTACTTCTTAATATAAAGACCTAAATATCCCTTGAAGCAATAATATCGCATACAGGTCTTTAAGCTGAGGAACAATTCAAAACATAGAAGATATCATCACAAATAGCAAAAAAGGGAAGAAAGCAAGCCATCAGCAACATCACAGCCCAAGGATAGGGTTTGGGATAATTAAGTGTGAGATATCTAACAAATATAACTGGGAAGGCTATGTGGTCATATGGAAAAATGCTCATGATACAATATAAAGTAATAATAGCACGCTAAAAACTCAGTGTGTCCCACATAGCATGTGTCTACCTATAGACAAGGATTAGATGGAAAATACTGTTTGGGAAATTTTTATTGTCCCTTATTAACTGCTTTCAAAATGAAAAATAATATAAATATCATAATACATGTAATAGTCCCTGTTCTCTCACCACATCATGGAGTCATTGAGGTTCTATTTTTATCTCCCACTTATAGATAAGAAAAACTTAGGACCAGAGAGGGTTAACTTGTAAAAAGTCACAGAGAGTGACAGAGCTGGGATTCAGCCCAGGACAAGCTGCCCCCAAAGCCCATATCTTAGCTAATTTGAGACACACGGTCACAGGCAACTCTTTCTTCCACATTCCAATAGGGATGGATAAGCATTGGCCTGATTAACAGGAACACATTTACTGAGTTCATCACTCCTGCTTTTAAGGACTCATGTGGAGCTGACAGAGGATATTTTTCTACAATTACAAAGCCTATAGGAGGAGAAAAATATTCGTGGCTAGAATAAGGAAGCTCAGAGACATATCTATTCATTTAACAAACATATAACGCACGACCACTGCGTTAGGCTCCTCTAGGCACTGAAATACAAGACACAGTGGTCCCTACCCTCATGGTGGGGATGTTCCAGTAGAATAAATACAATTAACCACTAAGCAAGTGAACGGCATAATTAAAGACTGCCTCAAGTGCTGTGAAGGAAATAAATAGGGTGCAGTCACAGAGATTCTGCAGATAGGGTGCTCAGGAGAGGCCTCACTGAGAAGAGGTGTGAGCTAAGACCTGCTAATCTTGCAAGGTTCAGAGTTTTGTCTTCTAGAGCAGGAGAGTGGTAAGTGCATACGCTCTGGACAGAACACTCAGAGCGAAAGTAGCACAGGAATCACCAAGAAGCTGTCATCTGAAGCCCCAACAAGCTCCATTTATCTGGTGAACAACAGAGTGAGCCTCACAAAGTGGGCAGAATCATTATCCAATATTGGCTGACATGTATTCATTTCTACAAATCTGAATTTTGCTTAAAAGACTACTTACATACAATAGCAATTAAATATGCAGAAGCAAGTGAAGAAAAAGACTGAGGAGGCATTCCTCCTTCAAATTTGAGAGGTACAGGCAAGACAATTGATTCAAGCAACTCCTTTCCTTTATAAAAACCAGCAACCTATGGCTGAGGCTCCAACTTCCAATTAATGCTCACTTAGCCACTCCACCAGCCCTGCCAGCAACCCCCAAAAAGGAGAACCTTGCGCTGGGATAGTCCAGCTGGCCGAAGGTGAGAAAAGGCCAAGGAACATGAGTCACTGGCATTCTGTGATTTTCTGGCAACTCGAGCCTCCACATTCCATGTTTAAGAGGACAGCCAAAGCAAGAGAAAGGGAAGCAGTTCTGTCCTGAGAAACAGCAGCGAGACCTCTGTGGGAATAACTCTAAGATTTACATCATGCTCTTAGGATGGGAGGCTGGTGTCACCCAGTTACTCAGAAACAGGGTGGTGTGCACTCTCCAGGTAGTCCACCGGGGGTGGCTAAGTGGAAAAAGGACAGAGTCAGGATGCTGCAAATTATTCTCAACTCTGTGGACTGACTCTAAACGAATCACTGCACCTCTCCAGGATTTGGTTCCCTCATCTATAAACTGAGGATGACCAGATAATTGCTCAGGCTTCTTCTTCTTTTAGCTCAAAGACTGTCTAATAAAATAAAGATAAGGACATCTACCTCCTCACAGGATTGTTAGGACTAAAAGAGATAAACCATATACAATGCTTAACAGAATGCCCAGCACATGCTCAGTAAATCTCAGTGAATGATGGTGGTGGTGGTGGCAGCGATGGTGCTGAAGATGATGAGGTCCATCATCCCTATCTCCTTATTAAACTCTTGCTTTCCATGTCCCATGTCCCAGGAAAGTAACCCTCCACAGCACTACCACAATTTGAGATTGTATGTTTACTTATACCTTTGTGTCTAATGTCTTCCTCCCTAGCCACACCACAAGTACAGTGACCACATCTGCACTTATTCTCCACCATGCACAGAGCATGCTCTCCTGTATCTTTTTAATGAATGAACTGTGTGTACTGGATGGATATAACAGTTAACATCAAATGACTATGTGACAAATACTGTTCTAGGCATTATATATGAGTCCACTCATTTCTTCCTCATAGTGACTCTCCGAGGTAAGTACTATCATTATCCCTATTTAATAGCTCAGGAAACAGGCATGGAGAGGTTCAGTAACCTCTCCCAAGTTTACGTGCAAATAGCAGAAATGAGATTTGGACTCAAGCAGTCTAGCTTGAGCGCCCACTCTTAACCACTGCTCACCAATGTCTATTCTACTTTCACTTATAGAGCTTGGACTGCAGGAAAAATAATCTCCCCCCAACTCAGAACTCTAAACGTAGGACTATGGTTATGCCAAGCTCCAGGGTACTGCCCTGCTCTTCAGAAGCCATATTAGCACAAGAATGCCCAGAAGTAGGCCTCCTTGGCAGCCTTCACACACCACAATCTAACTTCTGCTTCCTGCAAGTAGCAACAGGTTGTTATAGCAACGGAAGCAGCACAGAGGGGTGAGGAGGAGGAAGGGTAATTTTAGCATCACACAAGCTGAGTTCAGAAACTAACTTAGCCACTAAGAGCCCTTGCTGGCTCTTAAGTATTCTTGAGTCTGCTCCCTACAATGCCTAGTAGAGGGTTTGTTGTTACTTTGTTTTCTCTTAAATGCATATAATACTATGACATAAATGCATGGGTGTGGGGGGTTGATGGAAAGTAACAGGTATACTGAAAAAAAACACAACAACAACAACAACAAATGGGGAGGAATGAACAATGATTCCCAATGTCATCACATCGTTCTTCAACAGGAATGAGAGAACAGAATATATGTGAGAGGAAACATGTTTTGGTGAGCAACCACTTTCCTTAAAATTTTTCATTTTCATATTTCTCACTGTCTATAGGCCCCTCACTCACTCAACCTGGAAAAGTACCTGCTCTTGTCAGTACTATCACTGATATTAACCTAAAGAGAGCCTGACTCAGACTTCTCCTCCTCCTCTGTGATAACCTCCAAACCAGTACTGAGGGAAGAGGCCAGAGTGAGAGGCATCTGGGCTCAGACAAAGAAGGGACAACTGAAAAGACAACTCAAACAGGTCCACTCTGCCTCTGCCTCAAAGCTCTCCAGAACCTCCAGTGCTGCTGCTGTGTGTTTTCAGGAGTAGTAGGCACAGACTCAAGGCCACTAAAGACAAGTTACGCATAGGGGCTGTGTAAGCAAGAACTCAGGGAGGGGCACTCACAACATTTTCTCACCCATTACTGTTTCCTCAATCTTGGACAAAATCTTAATGGAACGAGACATCCTTTAAATTATACATTCCTTGATCTCTTATACAAAGCCAATGAGCTCCAATTTCTTCATAAATGTAAACTGTAAAATTGGTAGAAAAGTGCTATAGAACTGGAAGAAAATTCTTTGCTGTGGTCTTTCTTTCAAAGTATGGCCAACCATCCCCTCTCGATAACCCCAACTATACTGAACATTATCTCTTTCATTTTCAGAAAGCAGATGTACTTAGTTGGGAGAGGATGGAAGACACCACTTCTTACTTTTTGGCTATCTTTTCCCCACCTATAAGCACCACTCAAGACCATTTCACAAGAGTAAAATCCGTATTATCTGAGTAAAAGGGTGACATTACCCAAAACCCCTGCAGGTGGCGCAAGGGACTGAAGCTGAAGGACTCACAGTTCCAGAAAAAGAAGAAAATCTTGAAAATCCTTTTGCTTTCATTGATTGCAATGAAAACACCTTCCTTGCATGTGCCCTCTAACATTCTACTGAAGGTCAAACTGGCTAAGGCTTCCTAGTGACTTATCACAGGGCAGGGGAACCCGGAGAAAAATGAATCTCTTTGCAGTCTTTCAGGAACACATTAGAATCAGCCAAATTTGGGCTACGGTCTGTCCAGGTCAGTGATAACAAATGGTGATCTCTAGGCTGAAGTAGTCTCACTTTTTGACCTGTAAAATGCGTAATATATGTTTTTAATTATTCATCAACATTTTTCTAAAATCAGGAGATTTCACATAAAACTCTGACTTTTCAGTTTCTCTTGAAAATTTTAAGCTCTAGCAAGAGAGGGTTCATTTTCACACACAGCAAAAATGGGTTAAGAACAGAGTCCCTATGCCCAGAGGGATCGATTTGTGATCTGTGTTCTAGGCTCCGAGTCCTGGATTTCACAGTAAATACAATCCTACATTGTCCAAGCACATAGGTACCTACCTAACAACACAAAGGAGGCATAAGTTTCTACCTTTGGATGATTTATGAACCAGCACAAAATGATTAAATAACAAAATACTACAATGACTGCTCTGGGATTGACCACTCAGTCTTACTTCAGACATTTGTGAAGAACAGATGAGCTAGGTGTACTCCACGTTCATCCATCCAATATTTTCGGGAAGATTTTCTAAAATGTGTTTTCCACACCTCTCACCCTAAAATCCAAGAACAAGGGTTGCAAAATTCTCACCTTGGCAGCCCCAATCTGCTCCTTTCGAAATTTCTCCAAGGGTGTGATGAGCACCTCACTGGCATTCTCAATCTGGTGAGGAAAAACAGAGAAGAATGGGATGGGGGTGAAGGGGCACAAAAGCAGTATCAGTAAAGAATTATAGCAGTTCTGGAACAAAATGCCTGCCAGTGTCTCGGTATAAAATTTGAGTAAGCAATATTGTACATGTGGCAACTGCTCACAAAACTTGAACTGACAGCATGTCAAATCAAAATCTAGTCATCAGTTTAAATCAATATTCTTCTTGTGCATGATTATTCTTTAAAATTAAAAATTAAGAACTCTAAAAATGTAAGCAACCATCTTAAAAGCAGAGGGAAACTGGTGATAGGGTAGAGTCTAAATTTCAAGCTTCAAATGACATTTTATAAATGCTCAGTCACTCGAGTTATATTTAAGTAGATATATTTAAAGTAGACCAACAGTGAGTCTAGATCACAAATAAACAGAAAGCATTTGGGGACATCTGGTGGCGTAAAAACCTTCCAACCAGATTTTGTGTAGACCAACCAGTGCTGAACTAGGGTCAGGAGACTTGACTGCTTCTCGACTTCATCTCACAGCCTCACCCCCTCAAGGTCCTGCACTCCAACTACACCGTCACCCAAATGCACCTCAAATGTACCAAACCCGCTCCACTTCCAGGCCTTTGCATTTCACTGTTCTCTTCAGATGCTCTGTCCCCAAATCCTTATGTGGACAACTCATTACCCACTGCACTTCAGGTTTCGGCTTAAAGGTCACCTCTTTAGGGAGGCTTTTCCAATGTAATCCACAGAAACTTCCCACTGGCCCACCAGCTGTTTTCTTCAGAAGACATAAGCCAGCTCAAGTTTCCTGGTTCACCAATACACACGACGCATACAACACTGTCTTGTAAATGCTCACTTGTCCACCACTATCCCCAAAATACAGAAAAGTGCTGAAACAAAGGAGCACTCAAATATTTTTCAAAGATTAAATGAACGAATGAATTATTTCTTGATTGGCTGCCAATGGTGCGACCATGGGCAAAACATTTAACCTCTCTGGGATCCAATTTCCTCATCTAAAAAATGAGTGGGCTGGATTGTTCCAACTCTAAAATTCCATGGTCTTTTCGAAAGGAGTATAATACTTTACAATCTTTCCTTTTAAGTCATTCACTGCTCACTCATTGCTTAACTGATTATTTCAGGAATCTCATCGCAACAAAGCATTATTTTTCTAAATCGCATGCATATCCATCACAATGAAACAAACAGGGTAAATGCCAGAAGCCAGAGATGGACACAGAAAAGAATTAACTGGACAAAGTGGGGGATAGAAGGTGGCAAATTTCCAAATTTATTGCCATTTGCCTTTTGCTCAATTTTAAGAGCATTTATTTTAGTAGAGAGCAACACCAGAGTGTTGCAATGTTGTTTCACTTGTTTGATTTTTATTGGTATTTGACGTGGCTTAACTGGCTCACTTGTTTAAGTCCTGTCCACAAATTAAATATGTTTCTGAAGCTCACGATGGTAAGCTAAGCCCTTAAGTCAGCATTTCTCAGCTTTAGCTTCATGTTAACCCCACTGGGGAGCTTTTAAATATCCCTATGTCCAGGCCACACGCCAGACCAATGTTATCAGAATCTCTGTACTTCATCTCAGGCATCACTATTTTTTAAACTCCCCAAGCTGTTCTAATAGGCATCCATTATTGAGAATCCAGCCCTAAGTAGATGCTAAATATATAAAAGCACTAACGGCTCACCTGGAAATCAGGATTCCCAATTCCTTGTCCCAGTCCTTCTACTGCTTGATATCAACCTGAATTCATAAGACCTCAGCTCTCTCATCTATCAAATGAGGAACTGCAGAAGTGAGAATCAGGTCTGTCTGTCTGTCTGGGTCTAAGAGTCTATGACTAAATTTTCCACTCAGTTCCAAGCGCTGTGCTGATATTGAAGATATGTTAGCTCATTCCCTGCCCTTCAAGAACTCATGTTTACTGTGAGAAACGTGCTCTGATTATTAGGACACAATGTAGTAAAATACAGAATCAGAGGCATGAACTGTATATTAAGAAAATACAAGGATGGCCAAATATCCCAGAGTGTCAGGAAAGGCTTCCCAAAGAAGATACAGCCGCTGCTAATCTGAGCTGAATTGAAGATAAAAGTATCACAGGTCAAGGAGGTAGGGAAGGGGCTTGTGATAGCCAGATACTCAGATATAGACAGTAGAAACTTGATTCACTGACATCAATAATAAAATTGCAAAGGCAAGCTGAAAAGTTTAATCCAATCTTTGTTCCCTTACCATAGGCCAAAGCAATCTGCAAGATATTCATTGTGATTTGCTCATCACACCCCTCACCCCCAAATACTGACTCGGCCAGGAATCAGACTCAAAAGAATCATTTTCCTTTCTCAAGCACAAGGCACGTGCACAAACACACAAGCTTTCCCCTGCCTCCACCCACCAGCAACCCTGCTGCTATTGCTGCTACTACCACCTTCCCTATTCTGGTTCACAAACCTAGCAATGAGCAATCATGGAAAACAGTGTCTCTCTCTCTCTCTCTCTCTCTCTCTCTCTCTCTCTCTCTCTCTGAAGGGCGGAAGGTGAGAGGTTTCTGCTTCTGTCTGGAGTTTTAAAAACATTCCCACATTCTCTGGTATAATACACACTTGGTGGGGGGGGGTGGGCGGGATTGAAACCAGGCCATTCCACTTATTAATTGTGTTATCTTGGGCATGTTACCTAACCTCTATAAACCTCAGCATCTTCATCTGGACAATGAGGATGATACAGGTACCATCTCACAGAGTCACCATGAGTGTTAAAATAGAAAATGTGTGGCTAAATAATGTCTTGGTAAATGCTACGGACTTAACTGTGTGCCCCACAAATTCATATGTTGAAGCCTTAAATGGTTAAGTTAATTAAACAAGGAGGCCATTAGACAGAGGTAGCTCTACTGCATTAGTAGCCTACATGAGCAAACCAACACCTAAGCCTGTGAATGCCTCAAGTTTAAGAAATCTAAACCTAAGGACAACCAATCATACATGACAACCAGCCTTTCTCAAACAAGGCAACCACTTAAGTGATAGTCAATTAAATAATTTCCTTGCTTTGCTTCCACATCCTCTGTATAAAAGTCTTTCCCCTAAAACTAACTCCTGTCAGTGGAGCACCCCTAACCACTTCCAGGTTGGTACTGCTCAATTCAAATGGATTTTTTACTCAAATACTCTTAAAAATTTAATATGTCTCTGTTTATATTGTAATACCCCCATGTAATAGTATTTGCGAATGGGGCCTTTTGGAAGATGATTAGGTCATGAGGGTGAAGATGCATGATGGGATAGTGTTCTTATAAGAAGGGACAGGATAGCTTCCCCGCCCTTTCCCTGCCATGTGAGGAAATGGTAAGGCGGTGCCATACGCCAGCCAGGAAGAGGGCTTTCCCCAGGAAACACCTCAGTAAGCCCCTTGATACTGGACACTCAGTCTCCAGAACTGACAGAAATCAGTGTTTGCTGTTTAAGCTACCCAGTCTATGGTATTTTGGCAGCCCCAGCTAAGACAGGAAACTTAGTCTCAAAACTTAGTAAATAATAAGAGACGAAAAACGTTCATGAACGGACAAAGCACTACTTAGAGAGAAGGCCTTCTTGGGGCAAATCATGTGTAGCTAGCAGGGGGCTTCAAATAAGTCCTCAGTCCTGGTATCTTAGCGATATGGGGGAAGATGCAAAAGAACTTGTGGATGTGGAATTGCTTATCTGTTAATGCTGAACCACATCAGAACAAAATCTAATTCAAAAGATATCTCTTAAGAACCCAAAGATCAACATTTGAATCCTGAATTTGCTTCTCTTTGAAGAACTTCTTAGATCTACCACTGCCTACTAAGTACCCATTTACTGGGTGCCTCCTGCGTGGCAGGTGCCATGTTAGGTGCTTTGGAATTAAAAATGAAGGAGTGACCCTGCCGTCTAAAAGCTCTGGGATGAGTTTAATAAGGTGAGGGAGGGAGGGTTGCAGTGTGGGGCATTTTCATTCCCATTCTGCCAGTAGAGATTCTAAGGCCCCAAAGAGTTAAACAGTCCTAAAGATCCACCCAGAAGTAACATATCTTATGTATACACCTTACAGTGAATCTTTAGAAGGACAATGAAGTCATTCTCAAGTTATCCAAGTAGTATATCCTTTATCATTTACAAAAGGCTTCAAACTCTGCAAAGATGAGAAGGCTTGCTTAAGAGCCCAAACCACTCAAGTGGCTGAGCCTGTTCTTCTGACAACAAATCCCGTGCTTTCTTAACATGATCACACTGTCTGGGATCAAGAGCAGCCCAGCTGTACTCACCATCCGTATCCGCTCATCTTCAAGATTCCTGAGAACAGTGGCAAACTCCTGCAAAGACTTTGCTGGAAAAGAGAAAGGGGCCACGAGATAGAAGCTGAGTAATGAGCCTTCGGGAGCCTTTCCAGATACAGCTCTCAGGTTATAGATTCAAATCCCTTGGCACACACAGAAGCCTAAAGTCAATTGCTTCCCAAGGCTCCCCTTATCTTTTAATTATTAACCATTAAGGATGACCCAGAAATGCATGTTAATTCCACCTGGCACTCTAGCTAGGGAAGGATTTCCTTCAAGGAAAAGACCGGCCTGTTCCTGAGAATACCCAGGACTGATGAGATGCTGGCTGGCTCCCAGGCCCCGGGCTGGAAGGGGCAGAGTTCCGCCTAAGAGTTGAAGGATTTCCTGCCCAGGATTTGACCTCCTCAACCTTTGTTGTGGGGTTGCGTCAGAACCCAACCTTTCTTTGGCACTAGAATTAAACAAACAGTGCTGCTGGCACTGGAAGCCACACCTCTGGCTTCTCCTTAGGTTCTCCTGAGTCCCCACACTGCTTATTAATGCAATACAACTTGCAGCATGGCAGTCAGACGGGAAAAGTCTCCTTCGCTAGAATTATTCCCAAAGGCAATAGGCATTAAGTGCAATAGTCCTGAGGATATCTGGGACATTTGTGTAACGTTGGGAAAAGCATCCGTATATTCAGGATGACAAAAATGACACGTTTTCACTGCTCTCGATGCCTGTCACTGTTCTCCCAACTGCCTTTGCTCATGCCTGGATCCTTGTGCTCTGCATGGCAACAGGGACTCCTTCAATATAACTTTAATTATTTCAACATAACTTTCTCAATTGCTTGCTCACTTCATGGAGTCAACCAAGATGCCCAATGTAAGTAGAATAAAGTGCAATGAGTAGGCCCTGACAAAGAAAGGTGTCTTGACATTGCAAATCCTCTGTGCTCAGCGCTGCCTACAAAAGACAAACAGGCGATGGTAAAGAGTGAAGCAGCACAGCGATGTGATAAATGGTAACTCCGCCCCCAGCCTCTTGATAAGGAAATTACAAAGAGCAGTGGGGACCACTGTGAGTTAGACACTGAGCTCCTCTCCCCATCTGTAAGCAGCTATTGAGCTCAAGCCAATTGTTGCCAGGCCAGAATAATCATATTCTCCAATTTTCAAAGAAGCTGGAAAACTGGAACTTCATATAAATTCAATTTATATGGTAATTTAATTTTAAAAAATGAGTGCCAAAGAAAACATGGCTGCATTCTGATCTCAGTCCATAAGCGAGCATTTGCAATCTCTTATCTAATTCTTTCCTCACCTACCTGTGTTCTGCTTGTACTCTAGGTTCTTAGTACTGTGGCTGGAGCACGAATGGCACAAAAACAGCCAGAAGCAGAACACTAAAGGAAAATGGAGAGGAGAGCCCCACTGCAAACCTTCAGCTTTCTCCTGCAGGTAAGAGGGTGAGAGACAATCCTAGAATGCTGAGAAGCCTAGAATAGCGCTGGGTGCCTGACCCTCACCTAACTCTGCCTCCTCAACTGTTACTACACCCTTCTTAATTTATGACAGATCCTTCCTATCTCTGGAAAAAGACTCAGTGACGACACTGAAAATGTGATAAACAGCACAGTTATGACTTACCTATACACATTTCATCATCTGTTTCTGCATCTCCTATGCATTGAAATTTAAATTCATTTAAGGAATCTGCAAATTTTCTCTTCGCTGAAGATAAATCTAGCAAGAAAAAGAGTAAAAAGAAAAAATGAATTACTGAAATAAACCGGCTTTTATATCTGCTGCACTTCTTGGTCCTTCTACTACTAAAGCAGCTAGTAGATTTATCCCTGAGTCCATTTCAAAGCACAAAAGAATATAAACTCAAATAGTAAATTCTTATTTATAACATGAAATACTGGTTTGCTTTAGAAGTTAATATATTTGCTACACTTGCTTTAACAATTCTGGTCCTATCTCTAATTCCTCAAGCTACACAGTGAGGTCTTAGCCATTTGACACAGGTGGGAATCCACTTGCCTAATGAGGTCAGGGGAAGGATGGATCAGAGATGACATTAGCATCTACAGCCCTGAGGGTCAGCTCTGTAACTGACCCTCCATACAGTCAGTGAAGCTGCCCCCACAACAGACTCAACAATACCTTCCCCAAGTCCAACTCGCCCCACAAACTGGTGTTAGGTAGAGAGCTGGAAGAAAGGGCTGGGACCTGCCCCATCCCCATGGCATAGGAGTACCTGGACTTCCTCTTCTAACTCAAGTTACGGGAGGCCTGAGTTCCCAGAACCCTCTCAGCTACCTTCACAAACAGATGAGCCGGTCAGCTTGACAAATTTCCACCTGGCCTATTTCCCTGGGTCACCACGTTCCACCACCGCCATGAAACAAAGCCCTGGCAATGCTTTGGGTTGGGGTAAAAACACACCCCACACATGGTATCTATAAAGAAAGGTCTCGGAGGCCCTTGTCAAATTTAAAAAATAAGCTTTCATTTAAGACAGTAATAAAAGTCAATGATCTTTCCATGAACCTTCAGCTTCTGTTAAGGGTATAAAACCACCAAGGTACCTTTCAGTGGCCTGACAGACACGGCTGCTCGGTACAAATGTGCTTAACTTAATTCCACGTGCAGCCTTCCTGCAGATTAGGCTAATCACTCAAATTACCCTCAACCATGTTTCCCTCATTGGAGGGGAAATGGAATTATGTTCGAATTCCCAGAGGAGGGAAATATGAGGCATAACTGGCAACAAAGCCTGGCTTTAATAAGATATTGGGAGGAGGAGTGAATGGGGGAATTCTGGCTTCACAGATCAACATAACCTACTGGAATAAAAGCATCCATGATCCTTAGCACTTCTCTTTTTTAAGTTCCCAGATTTGTCCCTTGAGGTAAGGTTATGGTTTTTTCCATCTTTTGGCTTTGTTTTTCCTCCACATACCTGGCAGTGCATCCTGCTCACTGTGCTGTTTAATACATGCGTGTGAAAGGAGGGTTCTGTACACATATCCAACCCCCAGGGTTCAGCTCATCAATACGAGTGGTCATTCCAAACAATGGCTGCCGGTGAAAGAGCTAGGCTGGCCATTCTTCGGTCTGGGGCTCAAGCTACCATGGATACCAGTGGCTCCTGCTCCAGGACCATCAGACAGTGGCTCCGATGACACATCCTGAGCTAACTGTTCGCTAGTAAAAAGGCCTCTGCTCTACACTCCTCCACTCTAATAGGAACGCACCTGTAGTGGAGAAGGAGAACATGGGAGCCAAGAGCCAATAGTATCCAGCCTCTCCCTGGTTCAGTCTCTTTAATGGAATGGCCTGTGGCAAAAAGTCCAAAGATGCTGGCAGGGGAATCGGGCATCTCTTAAAACTGGCTAACACAAGCTGAGGATATCCCTGAGAACACAGATCACTGCCTGACAAGTCGAGAAAGAAACAGATGCATCTGAAACTTAGAACTCTGTGCAAAGGAAGGACAGAAGAGGCCACAGGCAGGCAGGATGAAAAAAAAGGAAGAATAATCTTTCAGAGTAGAAGACAATGCCCTCCAAGATGCCCGAAGTGCAGTGCTTGGAATGTGGGCATGGTTGTACTCCCTCTCATTTTAGTCAGAATGTTCCCTTGATCACAACTCACAGAGAAAGGCCTGAACAAAGAACAAGAACAGGTTGCTTCTCTATCTACCTAAAAATCCTCCTGTGCCTCACCAGTAGAGCAAGAAAGACTCAAGCTGGACAACCTCCTCAACGAGTGGAAAAAAAGTGAAACATAAGCTAGGCTTGGGAAAGCTCCTAACACGCACCTGAAAAGCTGTACTGCCAGGGGTGGCTGCCAATGAGGATCAAGGAGTGGCTCACGCTGCACAACGGGGCCTTTGTTGGGCCTTTTCAAGGGAGGACCTATTTAGCCAGGGGCAGGGCCTGTTAACTTATGACCAGAAGGTAACCTGATTTCATTGTCCAGTGGCACACAGCACACCCCACTACAGCACAAACCTGAGAGGCAGTGTGGGCCCCACAAAGCTGATAAAGAGGCTGGTCCACCTTATGGAAGATTAGGTAATGAGAACTGGTATGGAGTCAATACTGGGCTGTAGGCCAGTGAGGACAGCTGGGTAGAGTGAGAATCCCAGTTATTGGAATCTGAAAAGGAACTCACCATGGGCTTGAATGAGTCACGCTTAAGAGAGAAATCTTTCATTAAAGGTACAGTGGACACCCGTTGTTTTGCTTGTTCAAGATCCACTCCCCAGTCTTTGAGACAGCATCTCAAACTGCTTTGGAGAGTCTCCCTTCACTTGCACTGCATGGAGTTCTGATTATATCCTTATCAGCCCCTTCCCCAGCCCCTGACCCTCACCCCAACCTCCACTGTTTCCTGGGTTCAAGTTTCAACTCCATCATTTACCAGATATGTAACTAACCCTGGATTAATCATAAAATCTTAATTATTTCATCTGACAGCTATCGGCCCTACCTAACCTATCAGGCTGTCAGGAGATATAGTGAGACATACTATTTAACCACTGTACTGTAAGCTTCAGTTCTAGGCAATGCTGGGCTATTCTTCCCTAATATACAAATCTTCCAGTAACAGGACCCAGGAAGAGTAATCACGACTACCTGTAATGACAGCTCAGAGAAATTAAAGGACAGACATAAAAGTGAACAGCCTCTTAGGAAGGGATCTGTGACTTGATCAAGTCCCCCAAACTGATGTCCTTATAACATGTGAGCATGCATGCTGCCTCATCCCATTAAGATAAACCCCTCTCTGTCATATGAGACAATTAAGAGGACATCAAAAAAGAATGCCCAAGTCACTGCTTCTTGTTTATTTCAACCAAAAGGATTGGTGGCATCTTAGGTAGAGGATCGCCTTGGATATGCAGCTGCACAGAGACTTATTTCTGGAGCCTTCACTCTGATGTAGACAGGAATCTAACATGCACATTCCAGTAAGAGGAGAGGGGAATGAGAAGCTGTTATTGGTGCTGGGAGCATACCAAACCTCATAGCACCCTGCTCACATAACCCCACTGTTTCATGTTTAGGCAGAGCAAGACACTGCTGAGAGCCAAGCAGGGTCAATAATATTTACTTTGCAGAAACATCTGTTGCTAGAAAGGCAGAATGCTGGCCAGAGCAGAAAGAAGTCATAACTGGCACCCTCTGGGGAGGACAAGTATCTGCTTTACAGAATAAGTAGGCTCTGCCTCTGAGTGAGGAGACCAGGTAGGGAAAGGATGTGGAAGCAGCTAGAAGTGTGGCTTTGAGAGACTGCTTCCAAAGCTGTCTGCTCACTAGGGGACGAGAGGAAAGTGTCCATCTCTTCCTGGAGATGCCCTGCTCTGCCACGGCAGATACTTATCTGCATTGAGTTTAAGAGAGTTTAAGCCAAGTATAATCCTTTTTTCAGTAAAACAGAAGGTTTATCATAATTTTCTTAAGTTAGAATCTACTTTAATTTACACAAATTTTACCAGTAAAACCACAAGTCAAGCCATTTCCTTTTTTTGTACAATATACATATACACACAGAAACACACGTATGTGGACACCCACATAATGACAGACTCAAGATAACCTTACTATTACATTCCCAGTACATCGTTTGCCTTTCTCTGACCTCCAATGTTACCAAAATTGTATATAACTACAATTTTGTATATAACTACAATTTTGTATATTGCTACTCTGTCACAGCTCCCTAGACTTAGAAACTGATTACAGTTAATAAAGACCAACTGCCAAAGTAAGTACTTGCAACAGCATTGGTTTATTGGCTACTTATTGCAAAAAAATACCTAAATCTCCAGGTCTTGCTAATCTCTGCCTCCTCTGAAGGCCAATTACACTTACTCTCCGTGCCTCATCACCTTGAGTGATTCCAGAACTATCCATGAGTGGTTTCATGTCAAAATGCGTGGGTGCAGAGGACAGGGCTGGGCAAGATGACCCTCAGAACCCACTGTACTGATATGATCCAGCATGGCAATACAGACTGGCTAATGGGTACAGTGTCCGATGTTCCCCAGGCCGTGGGACCCATAGTGAGAGCGGAGAAGTGGGCACCAGCTCCTGAGGGACTACTGTGTTTCCCCATTCCCAGGTAAAAACTACATGCACAAAACCAAATTCTCCTCTTCTACCCTCTCCCACTGGAGCCAACTGAGGGCCTCTTTCAGTGTCCCCAGTTCAGTAAAGGGTACCACCATTCACCCTGCCACACAAGTCAGAGTCGGACACCCACATGTCATCCTTGACAGTGCAGTCCTTCCCAAGTCTGTCCATTTTGCCACCTAAGCATCTTGATTTTGCTCACTCCTCCCCAACACTATCGGTAACCCCTAAACCAAATACCCGACTTGCCTGGGTAACTGCAGCTGCCTCCTCTCTGGTCTCCCCACATCCCCTTTTGTCCCTCCAGTCAGCTCTCTACCCAATCGTGTCAGCTCCAGCAGTGAATCCTATGATGGGTTCCCAGAGCTCTAAGAACAAAGACCAAAGTCCCTCCCAAGGCCGGAGAGGCCCTTCATGGTCTGGGCCCCCATAGTCCCCTCTATGGGCTCCAGATGCTCTGGTTTCTGCCAGTTCCTGAAATATACCGTACTCCTACCGGCAGCCCTCAGCCCAAAAGTTCATTCCTCACTGACTTCTCTAGGCCAAATCCTATCCCATTTTCACTCCCTGAGTCCTATGCACCTCTTCTTCATGGCAATTTTATATTCTTCAGGTAATTCTTCGATTAATATCTCCACAACTAGTAAGTCCCATAAGGCTGAGAATCATGTCCCTTTATGCTCACCACTGGATCCTCAGAATCTAGTACAGTGCCTGGCTGAGAGCAGGTGTCACAGAAAGAACAAAGGGAGAGAGGAAGTTGGGCACTCCACTAGTCCATTACATTCATCAAAGATGAAATTCCCGATTCTATGCTTGACAAGTGAAAAAAATCAGATTAGGTATGTCAGGAGAAATTTTCCAACTTATGGAAGACTGGTTGGAGGTTGTATATGTAGGAATGTGCTTACTGTTAACATAAAACCACCGCCCTCCCCCGCCCCCCTCCCAGCCCCGATGCTGTCTGTTGAGGAAGATTCTCACAGAGCTTCAGAAAGAGCCACCATCAAGAGCAGAAAGCAAAACCTTCTCTACATCAAGGGATCAGGAGAAATGAGTGACAAACATGCCAATTGTCGGCCACAGCCACGTGACCCCTTTCAGCCCCAGCATGTCCCCAGGCCTGAAGCTAAAACACATGAAAGAAGAGTTCCCAGAGATCCTTCTTTTCTTTTCCCCTATATCTGGGCAAGCGGAGAACACATCCTATCAGAAACTACACTTAGGGTGAGGCATTCCCCCTATTCACCATTTCCCTAAGTCTGCACGTGGCAATTTAAACCTAGGTCCACTGATTACTGTAAGAAAAGCAAGTGAAGTTCCTTTATTAAATGTCATTCTACAGCGTGAACCCCTACATTATACAAGCAAAAAGAAACAGACCCTGTTCAAATCTTACAATAGAACAAAATTCCCCCAATAGCATTCATCTAGTTTCTGTGATACACGGTCTTATCTGTGACCACTAGGTGGCGATTAACTATATTGGAGAAGGTATGCTAAGACTTAAAGAGAAATGACAGGATAGGCAGCCTCAAATGCAGTGCTGGGGACAGAACCTGTTCTCTGGATGAAGACACCCACCCAAGAAGAGAAATGTCCAGTAGGTGCTCAATCAGCAATAGAGGGATGGGGCCTGGCCTCCATGGAGGTAGAATTGCCCTAACACATTCAGATGATTGACCTGCGTTTATTTTATCCATTCAAGCCTGAGACATGGAGGGGAAGGGCTGGAGGGATGAAGTAACTCTCCAACGTGTCTCTCACATTCTTTTAAATCTGGCTGGAGCAGACTTAGAAAACCTCTCATCTGACCAGAGGACAATACGCCCACCGCCCATATCAACCATGGCATGTTACATAATAAAGTGCGTTCTGATTATACATCTGGCCTTTTCCTGAAGCCATTTCTCTAAAACTATATTTCCTAAATGAGGCCACAGCCAGCACTGACTCTGGAGAATTTGTTTTTCCAACCAGAGCAATAAGGCTAATGAAATTTTCAGAATTGATTTTAAAAATGAAATCAAATAGAAGGTATATCACCCTTTTCCATATGAGGTTTCCAATTCTATTTAGACAGAAGCACCCTTTAAGAATAATATGGGAGACTCAAACTCACTTTAATATAAATCAAAAGAACCATAAATATATTATGCATTAATTTATTGGGTACTTACTATGTAACATATGCCTACTAAGTATTTTAAAGCATTTCATCCTTATGACCATCCTAAGTACACATTATTATTCCCCTTTTGTGGATGGGTAAACAGACTTAGAGAGGTGAAATAATCTGTCATGGTCACATAACTAACAAGTGGTAGTATAAGAAACCTGGTCCCTCTGACTCTGAACACTTAACTACTACATTACGCTGCCTAAGTTACTCACCTGTTTAGGAATCTGGTAATCAATGTATTCAAAGAAATAAAAAGATTATATGTAAACATTGCATATCCTTGAGGAGAATACAATTTCGAGGGGCCTAATCTGTGTATGTGAACTTAAAAATTACGGTAGAACATGCTAAGGCAATTAGAGAGTAGAAAAAAATAGCTACAGAAGTGCAAGCTGGATATTATTCCAGCTGGGATCAGTGGAGGAGGCCTGGGGGGGAGAGAAGGAGGAAGAGGAGAAGGAATGGCATTTGAACTAAGTCTGAAAAGTTCAGAACTACTTAGATATGTATAAATGGGAGGAGGTGCAAGGCAGGGGAGACAGGCATGGGAAGGTATTCTAGAAGAAAGAACAGGAAGCAAAGACATGCCAAAGCGGAGGACCTATGCAGAAATTGCAGAAATAGCAGGAAGTTAAGCTTGATGGACAGGAAGAAAAACTGGGAAGAGAGGTTAGAATCAAATCATGGTAGGACTCGAATGCCAAGCAAAGGAATTTGGACTTCATCCCTAAGGAAATGGGAACCAGGCTTTTATACAGAAGAGAGACAAGATCAACTTAAACGCTGATTATGCCTTTCACTAAGAAGCTAGCCCAGAATGTAATTTGGGGACTTCTACCCTGACTTCCCATCCTGCTTCACTGAAGGGCTGGAGGGATGAAGTAACTCTCCAACGTGTCTCTCACATTCTTTTAAATCTGGCTGGAGCAGACAGATTTAACCACACAGTCAAGGGCTTTCTACCTGTGGGGTGGGGTGACCAGATGACACCTTTTAACCTAGATACTGGTACACAGAACCAGGTCAGCCAGGAGATAAGGAATATATGAGGGATTCAAAGAAACTCTGCTCCCTACTAAAAACTCCAAGTTCAGGTCCAATTATGAGTGATCAGTAGCATCATCACTGTATCTATACATGATTATATACAAATAACATATACGAAGACATTTGTATTTCCAAAGTATTATATTACCTTTTCATTATAAGAACATTGGGAGTTTAAGTGACAGCACTTGATCTTTTATAGATATAGAAAATAAGGACTAGCTTAGTAACAATGCATAGATGTTTAATAATAAATATTTGCCAATCAATAGCCATTATGTTAAGTGATTTAGGCAGCATCAGATCTACAACAAAAACCCAAGCCCTAAAGAACCCTGTCCCAAATTTAAATCACTTAGCCGTGACACAATGCAGAAGAGAGACACAGAGAATTGAGGTACTGTACTCAAAACATCTACATTCCAAAGATACCCCAAGACCTTGTAAGATAGCAGGTCAGTGCAGGAGAAACTCCCTAAAGGAAAACCGTGGTGATTTGCTTAGTTAAAACAAAGAAACTCATTATGAGAGGCCTAATCAAGTGAAGGAGCAAAAAGAAAGGGTATTTCCAGACCAGTTAAGTACAAAGGTAACACACACACACACACACACAGCCAGTCAAGAGTAATTCAGAGAAGTATGAAGTGCATGAACTCTGCACACTTGGGTTCCAATCCCAGATCTGCTAATTACTAACTGTAGACTTTGGGCGAATTATTCAAACTTTCCAAGCATTTACGTAACTGTGAGGATAATACTTACCTCATAGGGTTGTGAGAATTTAAAATCGGGGAAAAAACCTGTTATGGAAGAGCAGAGCATAGGGTGGTCCTTAGATGCTGATTTTTGTTCCTTCCCACAAGCATAGACAAAGTGGAAGTTTACTTGTAGGTTGGAGAAAAGAGAATCAACCAAAGGAGAATCTTAATTAGCATAAAAATAAGAATTTTTGCCTCACTGATTCACCAAACTACTCAAATAACCCTTTTCTAGTGAACTACGAAAACCACATTTGAGTCCTTAAGGGTTTTCCTCAGATGCGTAGAATACTCTGACATATCTACACATTTAAAATTTCCTTTCGCCCCTTGCAGATAAAAGGAAAGGCAAAAACCCTGGACTAAATAACGCTGTTTTTTAACTTATTATAATTCAAAGCAATAGGAGTTTCTTCTTGAGAAGCATATTAAACTCAAGTGGTATCTTTGCACTGGGGAAAAAAGAGTATCATCAAATCCTTTCTGTCAATTGCCTGGAGAAGGCAGCCAGCCTCAGATGAAACATAAAAGAATGCACATGCTAACATGACAGCCAAGATAAATGAGATTTACAGGGTTCACAGGCCTAAAGTGCCTAGCTTCCTGAGAAGGTAGTGTTTGTGTTTTGCCCCCAAAATGGGCATGTTTTAGAAAAAAAAGGAGTCAGGGGACATTAAGAGAAGACCACAGAAGTCAGACCAAAGGGTCTGCAGGGAGAGTCCATGAGACAGGACTGTGAAGACCAGAAGAGGCCATATAGGGCAGAGCTAGAGAAAGGTGAGTGAGTACAGGCTGAGAAAGGTAAGCATTGCTCTTGGCCAAACCACACAGAATTACTATTATGCTCAATACCAGGCAGACGGGGCGGGTGGCAGGGCAGGTAGTAGCAG